>NW_017259490.1:4410134-4411901 GCF_001594045.1 Atta colombica | reverse complement strand
TATTATATTTTTATTATATTTTTGAAAATCTATTTGTGTATAATTCTATTTTAGATCTAAATTTTATTTAAATATTTAATCATAATACATCTAATTATTTTTATTCTCTTTTAAATTATATATATATGTGTGTGTGTGTGTGTGTGTGTGTGTGTGTGTGTGTGTTATGCTGTTATTTTTATAAATATATTTTGATTGGTTTTAGGAAGCTGCAGAAACAAAAGATACACTGACGGCGGAAATCGTGGCATTAGAAAAACAAAATTATCATGCCAATATGGGTAATCTTTTAAAGGACGACTTGATTAAAGAAATGCGTAAAGGATTGAAGCAAACAACTTTAGAGGTATGACGGATATTTGTAAAATTTTCAGCGTAAATTTATAATTTTCTACATTTATAGAAGATTTTACCCATTTCCCGACCTTGCAAGTATAATTCTAATCGTATTGCTGCTATTACTAAGATGAAATCATCCCATGAGTCTCCTGAGCAATTTCCAATATCAAACCTCCTACATATATCCGCACAGCGAAAGAATGATTTTGCATTTTTGCACGCTGATTCTGAGGGCTTATTAAACTGTGACAAACGAAATTTATCAACGATTAATACAAAGTTACCAAATAGATTGCTTAATCTACACAGCCAATCTCGACCTCGCGTAGATACTCAAACTAATCGATATAAATATATAAAAAATATTGATAAAAAAATATTACAGACTGCTAGAAAATTATCACCTCCATGTAAAGATAACAATTTACCAGATTGAATTACAACAAACACTTATGTTTATTCTGTCACATGTTCAAGATAATATTAATGATTCATTCTTGAAATAAAATGAAATGAATTTAAATTATTGCATCAAGATATCTTACAAATTTAAATATTTTTTAACAAAAGTTGACATTCTCTGATAAGAATTTTTAGAAACAAATGTACGAAATAAGGTAAACACAAATTTTTATACTTCGATCATTTCTTTTTTACAATCCGTATGAAATGACATCGATACTAAAATAACTTTAAAAAGATACACTTTCAAATCAATAAATTGAGATATTTTTAAATTATGCATATTCACTAATTAATATGCAATTTATTATCACAGTATGTTTAAAAATAAATCAATTCTATGTAATATCTTTTTTATGTAATGAAAAACAAGAATGTATATCAACATGATTGCCTCGTTTATAAGTTAATATAACAGTAAATTCTAAAATAATATATATAATAATTTTGTTTGTACATATGTCACAATTTTAATATATATTTATTCTTTCTAACATGATTTCAGGATACGTCTTCTCGAAAAATCTATATTGATATGAATAATTCTCAGGAGGTCAGTCGAATTAAATATAAACATATATAATATAATTGTTGTATTTAAATAATAATATTTTATTTCTTTAGAAATGTTTTTCGCTTTCAGTAGTTTGCATTCTAAAAAGATTTATTTGTATAATATTATATATTATATTTTAACTTTTTGTTTTGTGGATGAGCAATCCTATTTATCTCTTTTTATTTTTTAAACTGTTCATTTAATTTTTGTGAAACTTGATCTATGAGATAATTTGATAATGCTTTATTCGAATCTGAGATTAAAAATAAAAAATAGTTCAATAGAATCCAATAAGGCGAAAATTAAAAAAAAAATAATCTGATTATCGTAAAACTCGATTTTAAGAAATTTTTGCAAGTACATTTAGTTTCCAGTTTTGTTTTATCATTTTTTATCATTTAAAAAAAAAA
>NW_017259490.1:4404458-4410102 GCF_001594045.1 Atta colombica | reverse complement strand
AAATTTATATATAATATTATTTATATATAATATTATGTTATCTAATTTATTTTTAGGATGAATTTATATTATTCCTAAATAATACAAAAACACATGTGCAGAAAGAATGTGAAATTTTATCGAATTTAAAGCTCGAACTTGGGAAATTTATAAATAAATTGACCACCAAAGATGAGGTAAAAACATTATTTCTTTATAACAGAGTAAAAGTGAACTTTGTTATAGAATATCATTCATTATTGTTTTGAATTTATTTTAGCAAATAATTGAAGTTTTTCCAAAAATATATATTTTCTAGGTGGATGATTGTACTATAGCTAACAATTACACAAATAAAAATAAACTTTGTGCAAGTGACATGTCAGACAAACTGATCAATTGCATTGAAATTATTAATAAAATATACTTAGAAAGACAAAAGGAAGTTACTGCTTTTGATTGTATGGTATGTGTAACAAATATAGTATAACAAATATCAGTTTTATTTATTAACTATTTTGTGAAGATAATCACATTATTAGATATATTTTAATCATACACATACTTTCTTTTCTTAGATAAAGAAAGAAGAAAATCGTTGTGCCTGTGGTGATTCTAAGAATATTAAAGTAAGATATTCATATTTTAATATTTTTTGTGTCATACTATTGAACACAATACGTCTTTCTTTTTCCAGTCAAATGTGAATAATGCACGGCAATTTAAATTAATGGAAGAATTTAGAGTCTGTACTGTGGAAGCTCAAGCAGCAACAGAAGACATTCGCGACGAGATAAGCACCGTTGTCTCAACATTTAATTCACGACACCAAAATGTATGTGTAAATCAATAAATAGACCGTGATAAGTTTGTGATAAAATGAGCGATTAATGCTAAATTACTAAATTTTTCAGTATGAAGAATTGAGTAAGATGGTTACTAATGTGCAAAGTTACTTGATAAGAACACGAGAAGGATTAATAGAAGCAATCAGTAGACTAGAATTACAAGTAATATTTATAATAGTATATCAAAATATATTGCTTCTCTTATGATGAATATTATTGAAATATACAATTCTATTTTAAGTTTCAGTATAAATTAATTACAATTTTATTATTGCAATCTACTATTGAAAAATATCTTTCTTTTTTATCAGGAGGAAGAAAGACTAAGACACAGCGAAAGAATTGTAAGTGGCAATCTTAAACTGAAGGATATAAAAAATGAAATTAATCATGTTCAATCAGAATTGTCTCGTTGCATTAATGGTATGCAGGAGAATATACAGGTTCGAAGTATTTATTAAATAACTATTTTAAATACTTTATTGATTATTTTATCGTGAAGTATAAAATCAATTTTAGGGATATAATGAATCCGAATATACAGAAGCATACATAAACAATGATTTACTAACTATGGTAATGGAAGAAGTTGAACAAATATTGACAAATTTGCAATTATTCCAAACTCAGGTTTGTTCAGAAATCAGAATAAAAGTAGCTTCTGTTCGAATTTAACGATATATCAACCTAAAAATATTATACAGATATTGTCTTTTAGGGAGGTTGTGTGACATCAATATTAAAAGGATTAAGAAGTCAGCTGTGTACTATAGATAGCTCTTTAAAGGATTTACAGAAAAAAACCGGTGAAGTGGTAAGTATCTTAGGAAAATATATATGTGTAAATAATAAATAATATCTCATATATTTTCAATTATCTATGCAGCTATTGAACAATGAAATTGCAAAAACGACATTCTGTGAAAGGGAATGCAGGTTGGCTAAATTCGAAGAAGAAGTCGATTGTGCACATACAAAAATGCAAGATGTATTGGAAATATTTCTTTCCACAAAACAGGAAGAAAAGGTTGCTATTTGTAATTTTTATATATATTGATTAAAAAGATTTTCTTAATTTTATTAGTATTTTTGGAAGAAAAAATTTTCTTACATATAAATCCAAATTTTTAATTGTCAACTATTAATTTAAATTAATTTTTTTATGTTTTAAATAGTTTGTCAAAATGCTTTAAATTTTGTTTATATTTAAAATTAAATTATTGATGTAGAAATAACAAAAAATAATTTAAATTGGACTCTCAAACTTTAAAATAATTATTTTTATGTAGAAATATTTTTATATGTAATAAAAAAATGAACAAGTTTTTTACTCAATCAAGTATAAGTGTAGATAATATACAAACTATTAAAATAATTAAATAATTAATTTAATATAAATATTATTGCACAGGAACAATTTTCTCATTATACTTATGATAATCAGGTATTAAAGCAAGTATAATTATTACATAAATGCTTTTTTATTTTTTAATTCATAATGTATCTATATACTATGCTTTATAGGAAGTAAATGACATAATAAAAACGAAAGAAGATTTACATAAATTAAGAAAGGAATACGACGATTTAAAACTTAACATGATCCAGGTAATTAAATTTATATTTTGAAATAGACTATATTTAATAAATAAACTTTTCTATTCGTTATGTGTAACAACTCATGCAAATTATTTATTAATCAACTTAAATTAATGCAATATTATATGTATATGTTTGTAGCAAACATGTCAAATGAAATATGATGAAAGATTAAATAAATGGAAAAATCGTATGACTGATTTAGAAGATCAAATTCGAATGTTGCAACATGAGGTAAACATCATTCACATTATTAAACACTTATTATTAAAATCTTATTTTCAATTATGAGTTATATAATTTCTTTGTAACAGGCAAAATGCAAACAAGAAGCAATTAATTTTTTAAAAAATAATATTCAATCTATAGAGAAGGAACTGATAACTGCACGAACAAAAGCAGAAAATTATAGACAATGTCATAGCAAAGATAATATGGAATTGAAAAAGAAGATAATAGAACTAGAAAATACTGTAAGTATTATTTTCGCAAATCTAAAATTATCATTGAGATAGATGCTGACATTATAATTTTAGATCAAAACGCAAAAAGAAGTAGAAAATGATCTTAAAAAAAATTTGAATAATGTAGCGAATATTAAGAAATCTACAGAAATCTCAAATGCTTTTGTAAGTAATTTTCTAATTATATATATATTTGCAAATTTTTTTTTTCTTTATTAAAATTTCCATTTTTATTACAAAGCATACGGACTGCGGCATAGAAACAACACTTTTACGTTGTGATTATCCGTCCAAACATGAGGTATATTGAAACTGTATATGTATATAAATATTAATGCTTTTTGCTATATATTTATATGGAAATTTTATGATAATAGTAAGAAATATACATTTGCTTCTGAAGTCTTCTTTATAAGATAACAATAATATTTGTATATTTACGTATAAATACTAAGCATCAAAACCGCTTCGATTAAAAATAGCATTTCTCCTCTTATTTATATTTAATAATTTATTTATATTTATATTTTTTTATTCCAGAATATATCTCACTTGTTCAAAACTGTGCAAGATGCTGTGCAATTTGCAAAAATGGCAGTACAAGACTTTGAAAGTGAACTTAAAAAATTGGTTTGTTTTTTTTTTCATTATTATCATATTAATATTCGGCTATAGAGATTATTATGAACATTTATTTACAGATACATGATGAATCCTCTTTCTCCTCCGTTTCAGCAAAATCTGCTATGATTTTAACCGATTTGTTAGGAAAATGTAGAGAAAAACTGGATATTTGCTTTCATGAATTAAGCAAACTTAAAAGTGCTGTATATTCTAAAGAAAAACTTGTAAGTTATGTTTATTATTTTTTATGTATATATGTGACAAATTATATAAGTCTATAAATAGTAAAATATATATGAATATATTATATTTTATTTCTGAATAAAATTAGATATTTTCTTTTGAATAATTACTTGAAATCATTTCATATGAATCAGAATGTAAATTAAAGAATTAAAATCATTTCAGTTAGAAAATATGGAGGAAGTCGTACGGATTCAACGAAATTCATTGACAATGAGCCAAGCAGAAGTAAAAGATCTGCATCAAAAGTTGCAAGAAAAGGTAAATTGATTATATATATTTTTTTAAGCTATAAGCAGAAGAGATGTTATGATACTATTATGAAAATAGTTTTTGATTTAAAAATTATAATATCATTTTTAATTGAAAATTTTAATTGTTATTTCGTAATTATTTATGCTTTTTCAATGTATCTTGTGGATTAAACGATATGTTAATTAAATGCAAACACAGAAATTCTGCCCGTTTATCAAGAATAAAGTTTTAAGGTATGTATGATATTAGAATATTAAAAGAAATCTGTTTACAGATAGATAAACAAAGCCTTACAATCGCGCAATATGAGAGAGAGAAGAATGAATTGTTGAAGCAGGTTTGTCTCTTTTTTTCTGCTTAGTCATCGTGCTTAATTATGAAGATTTATTTTTTAACATTGTGCGGTGTATTGCAGAATGAACTTCAAATACAAACTATCGGGCATTTACAAAATGCTGTTGTTGAAGCTAAACGAAATTTAGATCAAATGGCTCATAAAACAATGAGTGATGTGAGTGAGCTGAGGCCAGCCATATCGTCTGCAGCCTTTAGTCATAGAAATGTGCATGATGTTTGAATATGAATTATAAATAGTTAAATTGCTATATAGTTTTTCGCGCTAATATGTATTTATTACAATTGTAAATATTATCGATATATAAATGCTTATTAAAAATATGATTCACGAATATACGGATTATCATATTTCTCTTCGCCTTTAATTTACATTTATGTTATGATATTACGAATGCAAGAATATGAGTGCCATGCATGAAGTTTGCTCATTTAATTAAAATATTTAAAGCTTTTGTGATATCATATTTGAATATCCTGTTTACGAAGTGACAAGAGATTGTGGCATGTACAAGCGTAACATGCTGCCTGGATTAACAAGTTGGATGATCAAGTTGTAGCTGTTGCATTTTGCAGTTAACAAAATAATATGAACTACATTCGTGAGTGTCCTCTATTTCTAAACTTGAAAAACACGGATTGTATGAGAAATATATTATAAATATCTTTATAGCTTGGTAAGAAAGATGAAACTATACGGCAACTAATGATGCGCATCGATGAAACGCAAGATCAATATAACGAATGTTTCACAGAGGTAAACCAAAATTATTTGTATTAATTAGAAATTATTTCTTGATTAATATATTTTTTCTAAGTATTGTTAATTTATATTTTTTTTATTTCTGCAAAGGCAACTAATCAAGACATGCTGCTGGACTTGCAACGAGATGCTATTGAAAGTCTGCATAAAAGGATTCGTTGTGTGGAGTATAATAAACGTTTAATCGCTATTACGTTGCATGCAATATATTATTCAATTTTAAGCGAAATACAGGTATATGCAGCTAAATACGCTTTATTTTTTAATAATCTATATTTTTATGATAGTCGGAATAATAAGAGATCTCGTGTATTTTCAATAAAGAAATGTGCATATCGAATCAGTGTTATGTTTTCTAAAATAGTTGTTAACGAATGATTTTAAAAATTATGGTATGACACGGATCTTTTATGAAAGTAACGTTATCTGAATCTTTTCAGAAGCAAATACGCGATCATGTAAAGAATTTCCGAGAACTGAAAGGGAAGGTAAATTATTAGAAATATTTATATTCT
>NW_017259490.1:4394234-4404358 GCF_001594045.1 Atta colombica | reverse complement strand
TATATATATATATATATAAATGTATTTTGTTACAGATGGATAATTTTATGCAGACGAAGGATTGCTCCAAAAGTAAATGCACAAACAGATCGTGCGCAATATATCTTGAAGACAAAAACTGCGATACTCAAGATTTGGAGTACTCGAATAATACTACATATGAAATATCGCATATGGAAAAACATTCTGGTAACGTGTATAAGACGTGTATAAGACGAAACCTAAGCTTTTCAAAAAGAATATAAATTTATAAATGCAAATTAATTAAAATTTTAGTTAAAGAAGCAGAAATGAAGAATATCACTCAGATACAAGAATTAAAAGCAGAATTACAAAAGGTGAAGCATACAGAGTGCGATTTAAGATACGAAAATCAGCAACTTCAAATTAATCTACAGCATCACGTATCAGAAACTGAAAATCTAATGAAGAAAATAGAGCAAAAGGAAACTGAATATGAAGAACTTTTGTTGAAATTAGAAAATGGAAAAAAAGAGGTGATGACATTTAAACTCTATTTTTTTATTTTTAAATTATTCTCTTATCGTTATGAAATCAAAATTTGATGGATATCCATTTTTCAAAGTGAATTGATTATATATAATTTCAAAAATTTATAGATCAATATGTTAAACGATCGAGTCATGAATAGCAAAGAAATTATTAAAAATCAATCTCATGAAGTTGAAAATCTTAGGAAAAAGTTACTCATGAATGATCAACAAACGGAAAATTTATCTGAACTGAATATATCGGAGCTAACTATTCTATGTGATCGAATATATTCTCTGAAAATTTTACTTCAAGAGAAATCGGAAAACATGGTAAAATTGCAAGCCGATTATGAATTACTTAAGGTATGTAGGTAATTGTGTTGATATCTAGTAAAAATATAATAGAAAACGATTTACATGTATTGAGATTTTATCACATCTGCTTTAGAATGAAAATTCTATATTAAAGAATCAAAATGACATTATACAAGCTCAAATCAAAGAAGATACTTTACAATTGAAAGAAAGGGTAATGTATATATAATAGCTTATATATTTTTGTTACAAAAAAGATGAATATTTTATTACTTTTTAAAATCTTATTTAGCTGAAAGAGGCACGGGTAAAATTGCGCCAGACAGAAGACAATTGTCATCAAATGGCTGAAGAGCTCAATAAAGTTCAAGAACAATTAATATCTACAACAAAACGAGAAGCTGATTTACAAGAATCATTAATGATTATGGTAATCCTTTTTTATTTGAAATAAATTTTATTAAAAATATGTGTAAAAATTCTTCATAAAAATTGTTTTTCATTTAGGAAAAAGATCATCGTTCTAAGATTGAAGAAGTAGAAAATGAAGTAGTCCGTCTTCGTGATTTAGTGGACAAACTAAGTGAGGAATTGGAAGAGATCAAAAAGATATTAGCATTGAAAGATATCGATCTTTGTCAAGCGCAAAATAAATGCAAGAATTACGCTGATCATTTGGACATTACGCGTCAAGATGTAAGCTTATATAATATCTAATTGAAGTAAATGGGCAATATACATCTTTAATTTGATACTTTTAGCTTGAGAAAGAAAAAGAGGAATTAACACAGGTCGAAAATGTAAATCGTGATTTGATTCAACAATTGCAGGAATACATGAAAGATAATTATCATCTTGATCAACAGAAAATTTCACTTGAACGAGATAATTCTACATACATAACTGAGGTATGATACTCTTTTCGATCTCTTGAACAATGAATAATTAATTTGAATATTTTTTTGCACTGTATATCATAATCAGTACACATTAATTTTTCCTATTTTAATCATATATATTATTAATTATAATTCCAAACTATTATGTTTATTAGTTACAAGATATGCGCAAATCTTTGCACGAGTTAAAAAAGGAATGTCACTTGAAGGATCAATCTTTAACAAACATGTCAGCTGATTTAACTGATACAGCAATGAGTAGAGCAAAACTCTGCAAAGAATCTCAATATATAGTTTCATGCATCCGTAACTATATAGAGCAACAGAAAAAATACAATGAAACTCTGTCGAAAAAGTTGAAAAATAAACAACAACTTATAATGCAGCTTGTATTTGAAAAAAAGTAAGTATATAATAAATCGAAATATGTTTTCTGTGATTATCTAAAATCAAGATCTGTCTTTTCTATATTTAATATTAAATAAAATTTATTTCTAGAACTTTATTAATTAAAATCCGGAAGATGAAACGAATTAATTTATTAGCGCAAAAACTGAAAAGAACGCATAAGTTAGCTAGCAGAAGTTGTAGAAAAGTGCATATCAACGGTTATATATCACCATCAATTGCGTACCAGACTACGGATACTGATTTAACTTCAAGTTTGAACTGTACAAATTCACGAAAGGTTAGTGCTAATTAAAAAGGAAATCTTAGTTTTATGATATTTAATTTACATTTATGTGCCTTTAGAAATATTCAACGAAACCGATCAAAATTGGTCGATGTACATCAACATGTGGCAATTCATGGTGGTTTCCCAAAATGGAACATTTAATAAATGAGGTTCGAAAAAATAATCGATGGTGGAATGAAAATTTTAAAAATGGAACGGAATCTGACACTTCATTGGAAGACAATCGTGATTACGGTTATCAATCCTCGTCTACAAGCAAATGAAGAAGATTCATAGAAGATTTATTTTGATAAAGACTGAAGAAAAAGTATGAGATAGAAATTTGAAGTATGAATACGAAAAACAGAAATTTATAACGTGACTTACGTTAGTTTGTGTTGCGTCTTTTTTTACATAATTTTTAACAAACATAATTTTTATGCAAATATAATTTTCTACATATATGTCAAATGTATCCTTTTTTAAAAATAAACAGACATTTCTTGTGTAATGTGTGCAATCATATCAATGTTCATTCATTTTTGTCAAAATCTGATAACGATACAGTAATGAGTCATACAAACGAGATGCAATAATATAATATTTTCCAAATATATTTTACGAAAAAATTCAAGTATTATTCTAGCCTGATCTGGCGTAAATATTTCTGCGCATTTTGGTGGATCCTGAAATATTTTAATATGAAAGAAAATATATTCGATAAAAATTAATATTAGTAAAATGCTCGATTAACATAATTACCATAATGGTACATTCAAGAACGCGCTCAAAAAAATATTTATATGTTTCCTCAACTGTATTCCAATAGTTTGCAAGATACAAATTGTGAGTTAAAAGCATTAATTTCATAACTATCGCAATTTGTTCGTCAGTAAATAGATTCTTCCTAAATACGAAAAGTGATCAAATATAAGTAGAATGCTTATATAAGTCTCCGCAGTTGTTGATAAATGATGCGGAAATAATATATTTGTAAAGTGACAAGATATAATTCGCAATCAATTAAAATGTATTTACTAACGAAGTTAACTGCAAATATTTCTGAATGAGTCCTTTTCAGTACAGAAGATAAGTACATACACTCAATTTGTACATTCTAATTGCTTGAGAATCATAAACATATTCTTTAAATCGCGGAAGCTCATGTAGGTATTTTCTTTTATTTATGTTTGATTTATTCTTGGAACTACAAAACTACCTTTATTTCTTTTTTAAATGAAAAATAATATTGGTTTTTTAAGCTAAATATGAATTACCATACAAGTTATGTAAGAAAAAAATAGATTACTCTAATATATGTTGAAAATTTTACTTGAAAAATCTAAAAATTTGCCATAGAAGTTTTACAAGTATTTCTTTGTTTTCCTCTTTATATAGTATATCAGGTAAAAATTTTTTTTCTGAAAATTATTATTTATATTTTATCATATATTATTGGCAATTCTAATAATTTAATAAATAATTAAAGAGTTCAAATTTTTACCGAGAAATAGCAAAATTGATTTTCGATCTTTTTGCTTTCTCATATAAGTTACATCTTCAGACGTTATCAATTTAAAAGATAAATGGCACGGACTATCCAATGGTACACTGTCAAGTTTCCAAGGTCCGCATATATCGTCATAATTTATATTATTTTCCAACTCAGGCATAGAATATATTTTCCTGGATAAAATTTTCTGAACTTCTTGCATTTTATATATATTATCGCATTCGTTTTATCAGACTCACTCTTACACAAACGTCATTCATTTCTATATCATATATTCCAATATTTTATAATGATTCTAAATATGTTGGTAACATATCTATTGAACACAGAAGCATATTAATGTTATATAATGCCGAGTGAATATATAAATAAATCCATATTAACAAAAGATCTAATATCTTAAAAAGAAGCAATTGTCTAATTTTCTGTATAAATGTTTATGTTTTCTACAAAGTTCCGGTCAAATAAATGGGCAATCATCAGAACCGTCGTAATATTCACAAGTTTATTTTTTTTTGCCGTGTAATCATTTATAATTCATTATGAGTTGTCAATAAAATTAATATACAATATATTTTAGAGCAAGAAATTGTTATACGTGTTACAAACTAAGAAAGGAAATACATAGTAATAGCAGCAGGAATAGCCTCTCCTATCTTACAAGATCTCCGCGTGCCAAAAATTCATTAGATGTTGTATATTTTAAATGTACTGTTACTTTATCGGTATTTACGGTAATATTAACGGTGTATTATATTTTTATTAATTATCATTATTAATATTATTATTTATTATCATTAGCATTTATATACTTATTACATATATAAATCATATTTATCTATATGATTTATAATATATAATGTGTATTTATATATATTTATATATTTATAACGAACACCGCCCATTACACTACTAGAATTACAAATGGGATCTTTCTTTTACCACCTCTTAATAGATCTGATACTCAAAATAGATGATATATCGTCGATTACATTGAGACGCAGACTCTTAGTCAATCACTCAAGCAAAATGTTTGCGAATGTCCCACACAGTTCACTTCCCACTCTATTTTTCCCCTGTTGTGTGTGTCTTCTTCTCAAATTCATCGTAGCACACTCGTAGTGCACTTATCTTTGTAGATTATAGTACACATCTGTAATCAGAAATAGATAGCGCGTCTACTGCAATATTATTCTAAATGAATGCAAATTTAATTAATATAATTGGAAACAACATCGAGTAATTTAACTTAATTAAAAGTTTTACAGATAAACGATACAAAATTGTGTCGATAATGTGTTGAAATGTAAACTTTCTCAGATATAACAATTTACTTCCAACTTACCTAATTTAATCAAGAATCTCTGAGAAATAAATAATTTCCTCCGTAGAAATAAAACGGTAATAAATATTTAAGTAACGTGTATATCATTGTTATAATTATTTTTGAAGTGTAATATAAAATGTACAGCTTACGAACGTATGCAATGATCGTCTTTTTCGTTACATGTATATAAATGATAAGGAGAATGAGTCACAATGTACAATTCCATAATGTACTGTATTACAATTGTTGAATATCTACAATGCACAAGACTGTAACTACTGTAAAACACTTTATTTACCTGGTGAATATTAAAAACTTCTCTATACAGGAATAATAGAACCTACCTGTGATTTTTAACAGAATATATCTAGATAGTTTTATATCATAGCGAAAATAAGAATAAATATATAATTAGGATATAACAATATTAGAGATTGAAGAAAAGGATTGCACCCTGAGAATTTTCTTTTTTTGTAACAATTTTAAACAGCTTTACCTATTATTATTACAAAATAATATTTCAGATATACAATGATACGAATCATTGCACAGGAAATGGGAGCATTATCGTAAATTACAAAAAACATTTCCACAAGCTTGCACAACGAATATCATGCACATATATTCTTGTAGCACCTTTATCAGTCAGAAATTAGTATCCTCCGAAAAGAAAGGAAACTTTTACAAATTTATAATATCTATAAACATATAGAGTGTCATATAAACACTACAATGTGCCTAAGAGGGATATCTAGTGCCTTATATTAAATAACTTCTCTTTTTCACGAAATTTTGAATAATACACTTAAATTAATCACGGATGAACAGATATATGAGAATAGCAGATAAAATGAAAAAACTAATAAAAAAGTATTATGCTTTTAGATGTATCTCATAGATTACAATTTTTCATGCGCAAATAATGAAAAACTCTGACTTTAATAAAGCTGTCACAGTAATGTAAATGCTATTTAAATCTAGTAGAAATATATTGAGAAAAATAAAGATTTACTTTAATAGCGACATATCAATGTAATAATTGTGTAAATAAAATAAAAGATTTTAGCTAAAGAATTAACTTAAGCATATATTCAACATCATTATATTGGATGTTTGTGTTAAAGTTTGTATGTTTTAAACAAATATACTGCTAAAAGAAAAATTTCTGAGAAATATTATATATATAGATATATTATTAACATGGAAACGTAAAATTTAGAATCGTTTTCTTCACACACACACATACACACATTTGTGTGCAACTTACTACCTTTTAATTACAAGAAATTGTCAATGTTTAGCTAAATATTATACAGCAATATTACAGTTACATTTATATCCTGCATGTTATAAATTTGATGGTCATATATATTGGACTTTCAATCCGCGCTCTTTACTTCTTTGTCTATTTCCAGCCTTTCTTCATATATCTACTGTTACAGTAAATATAAAGGAGGCAAAAGTCGAGACGAATTATACACTATAAAAAATATCATAAACATAACAAGAAATATACTCTATAAAATTGCATGACTACTCAGATACCCCATTATGACATACTAATACAAAAATCTGCTAAAAGCATTTTAAAGTGCAAATGTCTACTTCTACGCAATATCAAATCGATATATTCCCGTTTCCCCATTCTTCTTTTGATCGCGCTTTCGTTTTATTATATATTCTAATATTATAAAAATATGTGAACATGTTATTACACTGAACATTTGATTCGTAACATATTCATTAGGCATATATCAAATATTTGCTGGTTTTTCATCAATGGAATAATGTCTCTCATCAATTCAATCAATTTTAAAGATAGTATATATATATATATATATATATTATATATATATACATTCAAATATATGTAATGTAAAAATATAGATACGAATATATTGTGAGACACATACGGATTTAGATAATCACTTGCAGCAATTGCCGGTTGCTGCCTTTTGCCCATCTGACTCGACTAGTCGACGGCCTTGACCACTCGTACTTGCGCTTCCTGATTGTTCATTTTTAGGAAGCTTTTTAGCTACAAAAAGAAATATCTTGTTATAGCAAAACTGTGTCAAAGTGTTTTATAATCATAAGCATTTTTCGAAACTGTTGTTTTTTGCTATTCAATGTAATGTAGCACCAACAGATGTAGAGTTGCAGTTACTATGTATTTTGAATAGCGATAACGCGTAACATGAGATAGAATCACATTTCTGCGATAGTATACTTATTATAAAATAAAACAAAAAATTTATATATGTAATATTTACGTAATTTGAAAACACTAATATTACTTTTGTAGTATAATTTTTATGCAATTATCTGCGGATAATGTGCAATTAAATTTTAACAGAAAGAAATAAAAATATACACAGCTTACCAATTGCAAGGAATATGTCATTAACATTCATTGCCGTCTTAGCAGATGTTTCCATGAAAAGAAGGCCATTTTCATCCGCATATGTTTGAGCTTCATCGTACTCAACGACTCTCTTATTTGCCAAATCTGCCTTATTTCCAGCTAATGCTATTACTATGCTCGGACTGGCTTGGCGCTGCAATTCTTTTACCCATGTTTGGGCACGTGAGAATGTATCCTAGTAAAATAACAAATATCAATTAATTAATTATCAATTAATTTTGTCCCCTTCTCGTTGATTTAACTTCGTTATAAAAAAAACATTCTCCTTTAAACTTACACAAATTCTTATAGATTACTTACCTGATTTGTTATGTCATACACAACAATGGCTGCCTGTGCACCACGATAATACATTGGTGCAAGACTGTGATAACGTTCTTGCCCCGCAGTATCCCAAATTTCAAATTTTACAGTTGTGTCATCCAAACATACGGTTTGTGTTAGAAATGCAGCTGGAAATAATTATACTCGCGGTAGTAGCAATACAACTAATGTAAAAAAAAATATGTGGCATTAAAGAGCAATTGCACATAAATATTCTTACCGCCAATTGTACTCTCCTGGTACTCGTGGAACTGTCCTTTGACAAACCTTAAAACAAGACTTGATTTTCCGACTGCTGATTCACCAAGTAAAACTAATTTAAACTGACAAATTTTTCCTTGTGTTGATCCATTCGGCCTCTGGGCCGTACCCCGAGTTGCCATGATCACCTAGAAAGAAAATTAATTTCTTAATTTTAACTGATTTCGCAATTTCATTAACTATTAACAATATTACTAGCCATATTATTAACCAGAAGATATATTTATAAGGTATTTGAGGAATATTCTTCATAATAAGTGTTATATGTTTGACGATATCTTCTTTCAACTTATTTTCAATTACATTTAAATGTTACAAAAAAGAGAATATAAGTAGAATGAAAAAATTGAAATGTATTCAAAGATTAGTATATTATTCTACATAATAATACTGTTTCTTATTAGAAGTTTTTTAGAAGAGTATTTAATGAAAAAATATATTCTATAATAAAATAAAGTAATTTTTTATATGTATAATGCAATATAATATTACAATTAATTACAATTAATATTACAATGATATGAAAGACTTAATATAATTCCTGAAATCAAAATAAAGATACATCCAATGTTTAGATACACATCGAAAAACTTTATATACTTAATCTTTTTATATAGAGAAGTGACATATTGTAAGATTTAATAAAATTCAGTTGTCATTGTACACAATAAGTTCAATTCAATAGATAAACGCATCTATTTATACTGGAGCTTTATACCTGACAGATAAGACTTTACTTCAAGTATACAGGAATTAATTACAATATTTTTAGATTATCTGTCGCCTATGTATCTAGCAAAAATAGCAAATATAACAAGAAACACAAAAAGCAGGATTTAAATGCACAACCAAAAGTAACAATCAATTAAGAACAATTGCAAGAAAAACGTGTGCGGGAGACAGAGGATCATTTTAAGACGAGATATTTGCAGTGAAATACGAATGTATACCAGTGATAAGATAAGGAAGCCCAGAAAAACAACGATTGCGGTGAAAACGATATTGAAATAAATGAATTCAACATTCCAAGAATCAAGTTCAAAACGACGGACGAGTGACGATACCGGCATGGGGGATCTCATAGTAGAAACAAATAGAATGAATCACTCACGAGGTCCGACGTGTTTCTCTCTACTGTAGTTAATTAAATAGAATAGACGGATTACTTACGCGTGCACGGTGATAAAAAGTTAAAGGTAGCTTAGCTTTATTTGAAGGAGGACGGCAGGGATGGAAAACAGACGGCGGGTCTCATTA
Source organism: Atta colombica (assembly GCF_001594045.1). Classification (NCBI taxonomy): domain Eukaryota; kingdom Metazoa; phylum Arthropoda; class Insecta; order Hymenoptera; family Formicidae; genus Atta; species Atta colombica. The sequence continues at coordinate 4,394,867 of NW_017259490.1, read as the reverse complement.
ACCCATTAGGATCCAATACTGTTAATTATATTATCCAATTAGTATGAACCTTAACGTCATCGAATACGTCCTCCGGCATTATTTTTCTTTTCTTTCCTTCCTTCCGCGAGGCTGAGAACGAAATTTGGAGCGATTAAGGCGAGAAATGAGGGGAAGGGGCCCAGGAGAAGGGAGCGATGCACCCACAAAGACTCCCGACTTTTACTCGGCGCGATCACGAGATCCAAGTACATGCAAACGCTACGTGAAAAGGATCCGTCGACGAGGAGCTCCGCTCGCGCGCTCTATGTACCGTCTCGTACGAACCGTCTGCCTGTCCGTCTCACCGCCGCGGCATCCGTCGTCGAAAGGAAAAGCCACTGGAATGCGATCATGTACGTCACCGCGACACTTCCGTAACCTTGGGCACTCAGGGTGTTATCGAAAAATTACGAGAAACCGTTAAAACGATGCATCGACATAGCACGAAGGAGGAATAGAGAGAAACGGAGAACAGCCATATTGCGTATGTATTTATTGTATATGCGTGTACGTGTTGTGTGTATATATATATATGTATGTATGTATGTATGTATGTATGTATGTATGTATGTATGTATGTATGTATGTATGTATGTATGTATGTATGTATGT
>NW_017259490.1:4386601-4394219 GCF_001594045.1 Atta colombica | reverse complement strand
TGTGTGTGTGTGTGTGTGTGTGTGTGTGTGTGTGTGTGTGTGTGTGTGTGTGTGTGTGTGTGTGTGTGCGCGCGCAAGCGCATCATGTGCGTGTGCGTGCAAATAAGAGGGAGATAGAAGGAGATGGACTATGCGAGATAGCGGAAAAAGAACGTGAGGAAAAGAGAGCGCAGATGAAGGAAGGAGCGAGTGAGAAGGAAGGAACGAAAGGCAAATAAAGGGAACGGGAACGAATGCGCCACGATTGTTACTGCCCTGAGGTAACTTGTCACCGCCCGTCGAAACGTCAGCAACATTCGAAAGATCGGATGTTCTCTCTTCTCAGGGGGCAGAAATTGGAGCTTTCGTGTTTCACCCTGATCTCAAGGAGGCAATGGATGAGAGAAAGAGAGAGAGAGAGAGAGAGAGAGAGAGAGAGAGAGAGAGAGAGAGAGAGAGAGAGAGAGCGATCGGGTGATAGGATGACACAAGCGTTCGCCGTCCCTTCGCCTCGTCCAGCATGCATCCTCCGTGGAATATAAACATTCTCCAGAATATAAACATCCTCTCTAGTATAAACATTCTTCTCTTTTCTGTTGTCGGCCGTTCTTCGAAGGGGATTGGATAATTTTAGGATTCGCTTACTCGTTCGCTTCGCACTAATAAACGCGGCGCTCGCCGCTCTTCCTCGCGCAGAATGACTGACACCTGCCAAGTGAAAATTCTAAGTTCTCAAGAGAGTGTTATGTTTTTAACCTGTTTTGCGTTATCGAGGGGCACGCCGTTAGATAGGTACGCCGCACTGGGCTAGCTTCTTCTCGGGGGAGGGGCGACGACGGCAACCAATGCTGCGATGATGATGATTTAACGTCGACTCGCTGCCGGAACGTCAGGCTAGATCAGCACTCACTACCGATAGATCGGTTCGTCGATCGTGCATAGATCACGCAATTTATGTAGAACGTGCACATTTATGACAGCTTCCGGATGGCACGCGAAACTCTTCTGGAGCTCGCTCCTCTTCTTCGTCCCACCGGATCACCGACTCTTCGGAATCCTTTCTCGCTCTCCCTCGCTACACTCGTTTGCTCGTTCTCGTTCGTTCGCACTTGATATTGCTGTGCACGACGTTCCGTTTTTTTTTCTCCCCGTGGGAGGTGCGTATCACTGCCCGGCCGCGTAACACTCGCACGACTCGCACCCCGCGATCGCGGCTCGTTTCTCTTCTCCTCCGTAACCTACATCGACGGGCACCGACGGATACGTCGACGAGTAGTCTCGGAACTTTGACACTTCGATGAGAGAGGGAGAGACAGAAGAAGGAGCGAATAAGAGAGAGACTGACAAAGAACGAGAGGGGAGGAGAGAGAAAGAGAGAGAGAAAACGAAATTACCGACACCGCACCGCGATGCATACGGTGCTGCGTCACTTTTCGCCCGTTCGTTCCACTTCGGATCTTCTCGAGGGTCGCGCGTGATCGCAAAATGGATTCACCCACCGTATTCGTCACGTCGGAGTTCGCGGCGAACGAAACGCGAGTTCTTAAGCGCGGATACGCCTCTCTCGTGCAGCTCCCACCCGACTCGGTTTTGTCTCTCCGCCAATTCCACCGATAACGTCCACGTACCGACCAGTACCGACCACTACAACAAGCACGGACAAGTAGGAATTAGCCAGGATGAACACCGACAGCAATTGCGTCAGCATTTCCATGTGCTGTCGTCAAGACGCCATCTCGCGTTGAAATTTCGCACGTGGCTATCACCAGAGGCTGATTAGAAACGTGACGAAAACCTTAATTTTGCTCGTTTTGCTCTTTTTCGAAGAATAAAGTTCAAGACACCTATCATCGAACAAAATCGGAATGGATTCCGATTGGAATTATTCAATTATTCTTTGGATTTCTATTGTGTTTTCTAGAGAAAACAGAATAATTCCGATTGGAATTTTTTGACTTTGTTCCATGATAAGTGTCCTGTATAAAAAAAGAAGAAAGGAGAATGAAATCGATTATTTTTCTCACATTTGACTGTGAATGATTATGACTGCGTTCAGCAGAATATTTATTTTGCAATTGTTGGAAGTTTTCTTCTGATTGGGTTATGCTTTTAGATTAAGAGGAACATCCTATCTCAGCAGATAATTATAAAACGGTTGCAAAATTGTTGTATTCTGCTGAATGCAGCCATTGGCAGAAAAAGTAACTTTGCAATTGTTGGAAAATTCATTAATATGATTGGTCGGGACTTCAGTTCTTTAACGAATAAAATATCAGCTCTATCTACGTAAAAACATCACACATGTCGATTGGTTCTTGCGATAATGTGGAACGCTATTGGCCGATTTGAATCATGTCGGTTTTTAAAAATGGACGTCCACGTTTGAGATTCTTTCACATGTCATGTCATATGCTGCCTTTTGTTTACGTTCGAAAACGCGCGACGTCAGCGACAGAACGCGATATTTATCGAACTATGAATTCCAGTATCTTTTGAAGAAACATCTCCACTGAGTTTTGAAACGCACCTGTATTTGAGATATACGCGACGATAAATTTTTAAAAGAAAACTAACTGACATACAGAACGTCTTCAGTGAAGTGAATTTTATTAGCATCTTTGTACGAAATATTTTAGTGCGATAATGGAGAAATATCAGCATATGAGAGCGTTTATATCAGCGGCTTTAGAATACACCAAGCACCCCAGCGAAAACATAATCTCTGCTATACAAAGAAGTCTTGGAGTAAATATGAAAACACATTTATGCTTAATGCACTTATATTGTTATTGTGTATTTTTAAAAATATTCCCTTTTATAAATTTCTAAGGTGATTAGCGCATCATTGGATCTGAGTATATTTGATCCTGGGACTAGTATAGCAGCGGAGTTCTACGTGAGTCTGTATGAGCTTATGAACTCCATCGGATCACGATCCACTTTAATCTGGAGTGCCGTGGATGTTTTGCAAAACGCTTGTCAGAATATACCTGCTAGACAGTCACTTATTCATATATATAAATTTGCGCCGATATTAGCAAGATTATTGGAGGTATGGATTTAATAACTCACATATTGTTTTTTTCCACTAATCATATAATTCACTGTTTCTCATCATCCTATTTATAGGACAGCACCTTTTTAAAATCAATATACTTAGACTCAAAATTTTAAAACAAATTAAATGATATATAAAGACTATGAATCAATGCAATGTTAAGTACTAATAAATTTTAATCTTACAATAATTTAAATATAATGCTAAACGTTTCGACTTCTCTCATTATATTAATTTATATTATAATATAAAATGTATAAATAAAAAATATCGCAAAATTTCAAAAGTATTATTTGATACTTTTGTAATTTTACGACTTTTTTTATTTATATATTTTTATGTTACTGAGGATGACTTAATGAAAATCGAAACATTTAACATTGTATTAAAATTATTGTAAGATTAAAATTCATTTATCTTACAGCTTAAAATTCATTTTATCTTTAGCATCTTTTTAATTTTTTTCTCCATATGGAGTATTAAAAAAATTTTGTTTATACATATAAATTATATAGATATGAAAAAAATCAAAAAGATGATACATACATAGAAAAAAATTGAAAAGATGTTCTATAAATAGGACGATGGCAAGAAATGGAGTATATTATTAGATACCTTTGCATAATCAAATTAATGTAAAGTTCTTTCGAGCATTATAGGCGAATCTAACAACTGAAAAGAGGATACGAGTATTGAAACTATTACAAGAATTAACATATGGAATCAAAATCTCATGGCAAGAGACTCAGCTTCCATATTTAATTTCCACATTAACTCAGTGGGTAGTACAATCAAAAGAAGAAGAGATTATCTCTTTATCTTTAGGTGTACTGGTAAATCTATGTTATAAAAATCTTCCGGCAGTATACACGCTGATGCGAACCATCAATACTAAAGCATTTATTAGAACGTTAGTGAAATTACAAGATCATGTCAATACTAGTGTACAATGTTGCAAGTTATTAATTATATTGGAGCCAAGTAACACGAGCATGTATGAGAAATATATCACAGATTTTGCATCGGTAACGTTTATTAATCTGGGAAAAGCGATGAAACAAAAAGATGTTTTATTATTGAGACATATCGTTGATTTTTTTAACGATATTGGGCAAAACGAACATTGGCGAAATGTTCTACTCACATATTCGAAGTAAGTCGAACAAATCTGGTTCTTATGTAACATAACAATGCATAAAATATTTCAAAGATAAAACATACAGAGTATTATCAAAATTTTACAGATTTTAAAAGTATATAGAACAATAAAAAATAAATCAAAAGGTCCTAATAAACCTAGATCCAAAAACAAATGGTTGTCAAAATATCTCTTGGATCAAGTATTCGGACTTTATTAGAACTTTTTGACTTAGTTTTTGTTATCCTGTATGCTTTTAAAGTCTATGAACCTTTTTTAAACATTCAGTATACTTATATATTTTCAATGTTGATTAGTTATGGCAAAGATATTGAAAAGATATTGGCCACTTTGGAAGAGAACACAGATCCAGAATGCGTCGCTCTCATGATGGAATTTTTATTATTATTGGTGAAGCTGAAATTAACTGCCATAACGCCTTTGTATCCTGCATGTATAAAATCAGCTATGACATGGGTACCTGTGGAACAGGTATGTAATCTTTATTATTTTCTTCTTCTTAGTCCTCTAGCCTATGTTCACCTCTCTCTTATGGTGTGCACGATCAACGTGCGCACCATATTTTGAATAATTTTGAATAATCAATATTCAAAATTGCCACAAGCATATGGGACCTACAGTTTTAATGTCGGTTCTGAATGGCGAATTTTTTGAAAGTTTCTGTGAGCAGAGATACCCAGAAGGTCTTGCCAGCCTTTTCTGAGAGGAGACACAAGCGAAAATATTTTGGTTTCTACCGGGATCGAACTCGAGATCTTTGGCATGATAGACCAATGCGCTGTCTGCTATGCCACACTCGTGCTCGTAATCTCTATTATCATCTTTCGTAATTCTTATTAATGCAGTAATTCGAAAAGGAAAAGATGGAATACGAGAAATTAATCAGTAATTTAATCTGATCTAAAATTTCTGTTGAAAAATGTAGGTGTGTTCAAAAGCTTTAGCGCTTATACGAAGCATAATAATTGATTCCCGACGCACCAGAACCTGTGCTGAAGTTTTAACAGAGATAGATCCGTCTGTCCTAATGCTTATAACGAATCAGGAGGACGAAGTTAATGATCAAAATGAAGGTCAAAACGCAGAAATGAAGCAAGCCGAATTGATGCAACTCTTTCAAGAAATGATTAAAACTCCTGCGCTAAAAAAGAAAATTATGAGTTCATTCAACGAACATGCAATGCGCAAACAATTCAATCATGTGCTGAATAATGAATTTTCCGCCTGTGGAGATTGGACCAGAAACTTTATGCAGGTTAATACAGAATTTAATATGTTGCATGCGTTAAAATATTAATTACATGTTTTCAACTTTACAGAATGCTTCTACCAATCTTTACATTCATGCCTTAGCCTTGACAGCAGATTTGGCAGCGAATCATTCCAACTGGTTAACTCTATATTCCGAATTGCTCAGTAAAAAACAAATACAAATAATAATAGCGTTAGCATTGTTCACCGGTGATGCAGAAGTTAAGCACAAAGCCTTACAGTTGACATCATCGATTGGATTTCCACAAGAATGGTAAACCCTTCACATGTGATAAGATATTCATCTTAATTGAACAGTTATACATATAGAATTTCTGTTTGAGAAGTGTTTCCGCAGTGGCACTTTGCATGAAAGAACTAGAACCATTGATATTGGTTCAAAATACCAATAATAATATATTGGAGATCTCGAGTAAAGTATCCCTAAATTATATTGGGAATGAATTGGCGCCGTTATTTTCCTTTGGGCAAGAAGAACGCCTCGATGCATTTTTAACCAAGCTCGAATCAAATCAAATTAGTGATATTCCAACATCCGCGGTCATGGAATTATATGAATATAAGGTATAAAATTTATAATCTTTTTTTACATTGATAGTGTACAGTTTGATATATTTTATTATATTGTAACTAATTTTTTTAAAGTTAGCAACAATGAGACATTCTGAAAGAGCAATGCGGTCAAGTTTAGAAGCAGCAAATAATCATGCTACTAGTCTACAACACAGATTAGCACAAATAGTGGCTGAATCTAGTAGATTACATCAGTTATTATTTGATACCCAGCAATCTTTGGAAGGAACAAAAGCGGAAAAGTGTGCATTAACAGAAAAATTTATCGAGAAGGAAAATCAATCTCAGAAAGCGCTTTCGTTAAAAAAAAAAGTGAATACTTATTATTACACAAATGCGAAATTGCTTTAACAATTTCTTTAATTTTTATAATAACGACTATTGCATTTTAGGAAAATGAATCTTTGAAAAAAATTGTGGCCGAAAAGTCGACAAATTTAGAGAATTTAAATGAAAAACTGACACAGTGTATAAAAGACTTAGAAGATAGTAATAATAAAATTGATATATTAACCAAAAAAATCAAAGAATTAGATAACGAACTTTTAATTGCCGAAGCAAAGGTTACAGATATGAGCAATAAAAATCATGAATTAAGTAAACTTTTACAAAAAATGCAAGATTCCCTTAACAAAAAAGAACAGGTATAGTAATTCTCTGTATATTTCATCTCTAAAAAATGTTTCTAACGCAAATTCTATTATATTTTATGTGTTATAGATCTTAGAGAAAAAAAGTGCAGAGATAGAAGCAAATCAAAGTGATATATCTGCGCTTAAGCAAGAAATTGAACAAATGAAGCATATACTACAGACCTCTGAGCAAACTATATCAGAAAAAGATAGAAATATTCAAAGAATGAAAGGGGAGTTGAAAGAGTTGAGCCGTATGCGGGATATGATCTTTGAGCTTACTGCTAAAAATAAAGATGATCTCAATTCAAGTTAGCGATTCTGATGCTTACTTAGGAAAATTTAAATACACAACGTATATTTTAACATAAAAAAATTTATTGAAGGAATACGTGGTAGAAATACGATCAAAAAATTTATATACAAATAATCGATTATTGTTATTGTACGGCTGTTCATTGCTTATTCAATATGATCATTACATTTTGATAAAATGTTTTATATAATTCGCACAGAATAACTATTATATTTTTATCATAAATTAAAACGCGAATGTATTTTGCATACTGTTACGCAAATTTTCGTACTATTAAACATATTATATAGATTAAAGATATATAGTATAAGCATGCAATATTCCATATATAATTATTTTTCTGTTGTGTTAAATACGATTGCTAACGATTTCTACTTATTTTATATTAAAATACGTAAAATGAAATTTCTATAATTATATATCCTGCTGTTTTAAACGACGAAATCATTTTTTTGTCTTTGTATATCATTTTCACGTATTTTACTACCACAAATGTATACTATGTCAATGAAATATTAATACTGTTACAATTTTTTACTTACATCATAGAGAGGATTTGTCTTACTACACTTTGGTATTATAAACAAATAATATCTTCGTTTTTAAAGCCGTATATATATATATATATA
>NW_017259490.1:4383369-4386443 GCF_001594045.1 Atta colombica | reverse complement strand
ATATGTGTGTGTGTGTGTGTGTGTGTGTGTGTGTGTGTGTGTGTATGTGTGCGTGTATATATAAAATTAAATGCTGTTTCATACCTATAAACAGGATATTACCAGTACAAAAAGAGATTCTACATATAAAAATAAATCGATGAAACAGAATAGAACGTTGTTGTAGGATACTTTATCTTTGAAGAAATTAATATTAAAATTTGAAAATTCAACATCAATATTTCTCTCTTTACTTTTTGTAAATGATATTGTTATAAAATTATTATAATATAAAACTCGTCGAATTGCAAAAACAACTATTGAACATACATAAAAAATGCAACATTCTATCGAAAAAATAAAAATAATTCATTTTTTTATATAATATCTAAAATAATTTAAATTACAAATATTTTATTAAAAATGGTATTATTTTATTAATATTAATATATTAATAATTACTACTGAAATAAATTCAGTATTATATGCATTAATATTGTTATAAATAATGCATAAAAAAATACAAGGACATAATATTAATTTTCTTATCTTCAAAATATTTCTTCGAAAACGGAAATAAGTCCTGAAAATATTTTACTCTCTGTTCTCGATTTATTATGTACATCATTTTTTCTACCATTTTTGCACTGAGAACATCTTATAATGTCAGTATTATGTCAGTAATGTCAGTATTAGCGTTATTACTTACTTAATTTCTTCATGGAATTACAGAACTTTTTATGTATTCAGACAAGATATAACTGGATTAATAAAATGAAGCAAAATGGGGAGGTGAAAAAATATGTTAATCAATCCCAATTATCTGACGTGAACGCCAGTCGATGACGTCTATCTCCTTTGTGTACCACATGTTGCAATAAAGTTGATAATACCGAAATTTGATTCATTTGTCATTGCACGTTCAACGATAAATACGATACAACTATAACTTTAGAAAAACAATAAAGTAACTTATTTTGCGAAATAATGATTAGTATAATAAATTTATCGAATTATATAAAACTGACTAACCAAATTAAAATGTGCTATGTGCAACGTGATTGAAAAATATATTATTTTCCACGCTTAATATCGCATTTCTAATGCGACATTGTCATCAACTGCCTTTACTCCATGGCTGTTCAGTGGCGGATGCAAACATCAAATAGAAGCAATTCGTAGCCATATTTATTCCCGCTGCCATCCAGAAAACTGTATGCCAACGTGCGAGAGTTTCCTGTAATACAAGAGAAAAACAATGTACATATATCCTAACGAACGCTTGAAACGAAAAATTTGACAAATATACTAACATGTCCCTCTACTATACTGCCGATAACATATGGTGCCAAGAAACCACACGCGTTTGCCGCAGCATTTGTTAATCCATACAAGGTACCCGCATAACGTGGTGCTAATGCGATGTGATTCATCTGATTTCCAGCATACACCGCACCCTGAAGAGAGCCCAATCCGGCAAGCATCAACATCACTGTCATACGATCGCATCCGGCCCAGATAGCACCGACGAAACTGAGACTGGGTCCCAACGAAGCCACCGTGTTCCATAGTTTGAACGAGGCCAGAGGTGAGATCAGACGACGAGCTAGGAGTGCATCCGCGAAACTCGAGATACAAAGACCCACTAGCCAAGCGCTCAAATAAGGTAACGCCGAAAGAAATGCGTTCTGTTGTACGTTCAGATGCAAAATTTTATCCATATACGTCGGCAGCTCGGTCAGAAGAGTGTAGAAGGCCCAGGACTGACCGCACTGCGTAATAGCAATGGCCCATATAGGTAAAGAGGTGAAGACGGACAACCAAGGTACTCCCGTATCATCGTTCTATTGTTTAAAATTTGATCATCAATCAAGTCAAGAACGATAACTTCGCAGAAATATTTATACATCAAACGTCATACTAACATCGTCTTTTTTCTCGACGCTAGCTTCAATATACGCTTTTTCAGAAGGATCAATGTTCGTGTGTTGCGAAGGAGTGTCATATATGAATATCAACCAGAACACATACCACATGAGACCAAGACCACCGAACAGATAAAATGCAAGGGGCCAACCACCCCATAATTCTAAGGAACATAGCCAACCACTCACTGGTAATGAGATGACAGTTCCGAAATTCGCACCTGAGAAAAATATCGTGAGTAATTTCTTAAATATTTTTTTATATTAAAAGGCAGAGACAAACAAATTACCTGCATATACCAGAGCAGCAAATTTACTTCTTTCTAATGGAGGTACCCAATGTGCCAACATACTGTGCATCGCAGGAAACGTTACCCCCTATATATCACATATATGAAAAAATATTAATTTCCATAAATATTTATAGACATGTTGTGGAAAGAGGATATTTACCTCGGTAAATCCTTCTGCGACTCGTACAACCAAAAATGGAACCAAACCCCAATACGCAGCGAAGGGACTTATCACGGTTAGAACAGCAGTCAGAAACACTCCCAGACCATAAATTAATTTGCCACCCATTTTCTCAGCCATCCTACCACCCGGAACATTTGTAGTTACATAGCCAAGAAAGAATGCACCTAATATGATACCTTGAGTCTTTTCATCCCAGGCAAATTCTCCCGCGCTCTAAAATAACATTGAAATTAATTTCAGAATGTACACTAATAAAAAATATTATAATATATTAATTCATCCGCATAGAGATCTAATTAAAGAGTTATGTGTGCCACATTTTAATATATTATAAATATATATTAAAATATTTCTTTGTTTAAATACTAACATAAAAAAATTCCTTTATTAAATAGAGTTTGATGTTAACATTATATTCAATGAAATAAATTAAGAAGCAACGAAAAAATTATCAACAGGTTCGTAATAAATATCTCATTATTTAATTTGTACACTATCCCATATGTTAGATTTCCTGACAAATGTTGAGATATTAATGAGATGGACAGACTCATATCATGCATTAATACAAAGAAGAAATAATATAGTGTATGTATGTGTTACATATTCAAGTGTGATAAATTTAAATGACTAACGTCACATGATAACTAGTATCTAACTAACGTAATAACAGGAATGATATATATATATATA
>NW_017259490.1:4341083-4383269 GCF_001594045.1 Atta colombica | reverse complement strand
ATATATACTTAAAAAAAAATATGATATAAGAAGTAATATGATAAATATCTAGAGTAATGATATAAAAAATAATAATTAAGATTCAGACCACTTAAAGAAAACAATACATTTACCGGTATGAAAGTCCCGTTTATCGGTTTAGTTTTAGGACAAACGTCGCTAGTATCATTATCTTCAGCATGTGGTATTGCAGTCTGATTAACCATAGAGACGATGGCTACTGATAAATTTACCCTCATAGCATATACAAGAGCAAAGCCAAGAAAGCCCAGAAAACCGAGTGTGTGACGCGCTTTGATGCATGATGTAGTATCTGCCGGAATCTGCGATGTGTTAACTAAAAAAACATTACATTGTGAACATATATTATCAACAGAAAAGTTGAAATATATTACTTATGAATAATCTTGAAAGAGAATGGCAAGACCTTCAATTATGTAATTTGGCTCTTCCAGATATTCTAAAAACATTAAAAAAATTAATTTGCCCTGAGAAAAATGTACTAAATTTCAATAAATATTTGTTTGAATAATACTAACTTAACATTTATTTACATTAAATAAATATATTTACTAAATAAAAGAATGATAATTAAATGAAATTAATGATTCTTGTACCAAATAATATATTTATTAAATATTCTATTAATGATGCATTATATATAATTAATAATAATATATTAAATATTCTACTAATAATTAAATAGCTACTACTATTTAAACAGATGTTTATTAAAATTTAGTACATTTTTCTCAATGTATATTAAAGAAATTAAATGTATGTATTTGAAATATTAATTGACAGCTATCTAAATAGATCTAAAATTTCTTATCAGATGCATTATTGTAATTACAATCACATTAATATTCCCAAAAATTAATCTACATTTAAAACAATAATTAATTCTTCATTCTTCTCCTACTCCTGTGAAATGTAAAATAAAAAAGGGTATGAACGTAACTTGCTTTGGCACAAAATAAATATGACGTACTCGCGCATTGACGTCTCTCGCGAGGGGAGAAGGCGGAAAGATGAAGAAGGTCGCAATATCAACACTATAACAGATCATTTTCACTTCCGCGATATTCACGAACATCTGTCCCGCGTCATCATCGCATTGCTCACGTTATCATCCCTTTGTTTCCAAACAATGTACGCGCGACGCTGACTATCTCTCGCGCGTGAAGAACAACGTATAATTATGTGAACGAGGATGACGCATAATGATATCATAAAGGTATTCAACGAGATGTTTTCTGCGGATTACCTCGTTCCAGAGAATCGTTGATACATAACGGCTGATCATCCCTAGAGACGCTTGGGTCCAGGACTTCCATGATGCCGTCCTGGATCGTCCTGTTCTACAGCGATCCCGCACTTTTACTCACTGCCGCGTCAGGCATAAGAAATAACACTTTTCCGCTCCCTCCAGCGCGTCCACGCGGTAACAGGTCGTTACGGCTGTAGTTCGAGCCTGTGTCAGCTTTGATCAGCCTGTCCTCCGTGCGAAACGGAGTACGGTATACATGCGAGAGAGTGGGAAGGTGGGATGGATCCTGGACATGCGCAGCGTGAGAGTAACAAACAGAAGTACAGCCTGAGGATGAATTCTGTACATTGAAATGAGGTAAAAATTATAAAAATGAATTTATTAAAATATTTATAATTTTAACTAGTTATCTAGTAATAAATTTATCTAGTAGTAAACTCACTTTTATAATTTTTACCTTGTTTTACACAATCGTGCTCCTATTCTTTTCAATTGAATACGATATTTATTTAGCTTTCTCCTTTTTCTCTTCACATTGGAGAAAAAAAGAGAAAAGATAGTAAACAGTACAAGTTCAGCTGCAAAGAACGGACTTATATAGATAACTGATTTAAAGAGATAGACCAATAAGATAAATTATACGTTTTTTAGATAAAGAGATAAATTCAGGTAAATTATGTAATATATAGGATTCATGTATGAAACCTAAACACCGATGTGTGCGTGCGTGCGTGCGTGCGTGCGTGCGTGCGTGCGTGTGTGTGTGTGTGTGTGTGTGTGTGTACTAAACTGTTTAGTATTACTATGGCTGCGTCACGCATGATGCGCATGACATATTATTTTATCTTTCTTTAATATTCGATGAACAACAAGGATAAAATAATATGCACCATGAAACGGAACCTTTATGAGGGTGCAGTAAATATTAATTAAAAATTGTATATTTCTTATGGTATGTTGAATAATAATATAATCGTGGTATACATTATTTATATATCATTAATGAAAGTTTTAGAAATAAGAAATTTGAAGAAAAAATGTGCAATTGTAATTATATCTAATTATTATAATTAATTATATTAATAATATCATACAGATTTTTAAATATATAATTTATGAATTTATATAATGTTAATTTTTTTATTTGTATAATTTTTAAACATTAATTTTTAAAATTTTATGCATAATGCATACAATTTTAAGCGCATTTGTAATTTACAGAATTTCTTATTAATTTTTATGTTTGCACGTATCCTAATTTTACAAATGTTTTTTGTATTATATGATAAATAAAAAAATTTTCAATAAAATTTTGTTTCGATTCTATTAATTTTATTATTATTTATTTTCATATTATTGATTTTTCTCTTCCTCCTATCTGCAAACAATTCCATATAAATGCGACTATTATTGACAACTGGAAACTTCTCAAAAGTTTAGGAATGGATGCATCCAGAAGCGCTCAGTGAGTTCTGCCTATTTGATGCATATTTTTAGATCTAAAGCCGGTTCTACATTAGTTACAAGCTGATCGCAAATTTGTTGCGACAGCCAATCTGAAGCTTGCATTTTGAAATCAACGCTTTATATTGGTTGTCACAACAAACTTGCGATCGGCTTGTAATGTAGAACCGGCGATTGGCAATGGAATATGCCAATCAAATGCAAGAGCTCACTGAGCGTTCAGTGAGTAATTGTGCTTCTGGATGCATCTCTTGCCATCGCAATTGATGGATAGTGTTAGTGCTGTCGTTTGTCCATTTAATAACATTCCTTATTTCATTTTTGTTTTCATTTGTTATTTAAATCGCTTCATCGCATAAAACTCGAAGAAAATGAACCGTCATCCGAATACTGACAAAAATCGCAATGAGCCACAGGTGGAATTGGAGAGTCAATTTATTATGCGATTACCACCGGTATGCCTCTCATATTGCTATTTCATTCAATCTGAACTTAACCTAATCCGAGATTATTTAGAATTAAGAATTAAAGATTATATATATCAATTTTGATATATCATATTGAATATCAATTCTCTTTTTAAGGAACCTTCTAGAGTACTAAAGGAGGCGTTACGTAATAGTTTGCCTTTAAAAGACAGACTGACTATAAAACTGGAGAATGATATGCGTTACGGTGAGGTTAGACTTGATCACTGGTTACTCCATGCTAAGGTAAATTTTCCCTATTTCACACTATTCATCCTACATTATTGTGGGAAAATCGCTCACGAAAGTGGACTTATGTATTTGATAAACTTTCACTTAGGTTGTGGATCTGCCAACAATAGTGGAATCCTTAAAAACCATCGATAACAAAAGTTTTTATAAGACTGCCGATATATGCCAGGTAAAGAAGAATATTGTAAATAATATAGGAAATGAAGAGTTTATATTACATTATTTTCTTATAACATTTCTTTAGATGCTAATATGTAAAGAAGAGGAAGATCACACTGCTACCGATGAAGAGTCTCCTGTTAAACAGAAGAAAAAGGATCCAAACAAGGTGGATAAAAAATTTCTTTGGCCTCACGGTATAACTCCACCCACTAAAAACGTGAGACGTAGAAGATTTAGAAAAACTTTGAAGAAGAAATATGTAGAGGCGCCAGAGATCGAGAAGGAAGTTAAACGTTTATTGCGAGTGGACAATGATGCTGTTAATGTTAAGTGGGAGGTAATATGTGAGGATGAGGATACATCGAAACCTAGTAAAGTGTCATCTTCTGGTACAGTTAAGACTAAACGAGATAGCATAAATGGGAACACGTCTCAAAGTTTAGATGTTGGTAAGTATTAATTTACAATCAATTAATTAAATTAACATTTATTTGCTTACTGCTTATATATATTCGCTTATATTGCTTAGATAAATGTTAACTTAATTAATTGACTATATGATATATAAGATTATATATCATATAAGACAAATTTTATCTTTTATATAATAAACAATATTTACATAAGAACAATTCAAGTGCAATTAACTTTATATATATATTTATATATATATATATACATTGTACAAAATCGAAATGTGAATAGTTATAATTTTTTTAAATGATATGATTCAATATTGAAGTTAATTAAAATTTTTCATATTTATTTCTAATTTATAAAAAGAGAATGCTCTACTTACATATTTCAGCTGAACACGATATATTCGGCGAGCCAGTTAGCGACAGCGAAGATGATGATGAAGAAGCGAACATAAACGTGATGGAACTAGATGAGAATAGCCGCCTTTCAGCGGACAGTAGAGTTTCAGACTCCAATTCAATGCAAGCCGCATATTCTGAGAGGTCAAGTAACAACGCGACAACGAGCAGTGGATTAGTTACAGAGTTCAGCAAAGACATGTTCCACGACACCAATGGCGATACGGAAGCCGAAAAACCACAGGGTGAGACTAATCCATTAAAAGCTCCAAAATTAGAACAATTTCACTCGGAATATATTATTCCAGAATCGCCCACATCGGTATCCGTTTCTAAAGGTAATTTTAAGTAAGCATTGTTTCTACTTTCAAAATTTATACAATTTTAACTTATTTCAATCTAAAAACATCTAGATTCACGTCTTGCTACTCTTCACGCGGAATTGGCGGAATTGCGGCAAAGAAGGCAGCAACAAGAAATCGAAATAGCTAATATTGAAAACGTCAAGTTGAGGCAACGGTTCCAGGAGATTTTAGATAATTTATTGACTCAAGAAATACAGAAAGTACAAGAGGTAAAATGATATTACACATGTATATATACATTTTATTTAACAACTGTTTTGACTTACAAATATATACAAATATTCCTTTTCAGATACAAGATCTAGAAATGGAATAGAAAATACAGGACGAGTTTCACGCATTATACAATATATAAAAGACAACATATACATCTATATAAGATAAATTTTGTCTTTTATATAATAAACAAATTTTTACATAAACTTAAGTGCAATTAACTTATATACATATATATATTGTACAAATCAAAATGTGAACAGTTACAACTTTTTTTAAATGATATTATTTAATACTGGAAAACAATTTATTTCCAACGCCTATCAATAGCATATTTTATAGCATAAAAATCTTGAATAAAGTTAAAGAGAACAAGTTGAGATACTTTTACTAAGCAATCATTACGTTCATGAAGATAAATATTTTCTACCGTATAGCTGTGCCTTTTTCTCAAACCCCACAGATTTGATAGGAGTGTTTAGCTTATAAAATGGATTCATTGAATACTGAAACATAGAAACACAGCATTTCTGAAGTAATATTGTTAACATGTTCGTATACACTGAAGTTGAAATGTATATATACATGGAAATTGAAATCCCAACATCCCAAGAAAGAGTTACAAAGGTGAACAAAAATTACATTTTATTTCTCTATATGAGTTATTATATTTGTTATGCAGAATGTGAATGCAATGCCATATAAGAATTAAATATTATTTTCTTTAATATCTACTGTGGTCATTGCCACATTAAATGCAGATGTTCAAATGCACATAAATGGCTCATATATCAATTCTTATATCACAAAATGATAATCTATAATCATCCTCTCAAAAGCTTATACTTCACTTAAATTGGGTTAATTGCCAATATGTAGTTTGTTACCTGAGATATTCTGTACATTATTAAAAGAAATAGATAATGTACGACACGTTGTTATAGCTTTTTATAGACACTAATGCTTACAAGCAGACACTAATGTTTTATACATGGAAACTTTCATATTTCCTATGGTACTACACTCTATCTATGAGTTATAATCTTGCAATTAATATGTAATAATTTATAAACAAATGTTCTGTGTAATTTTCATTTACCTAATACAGTTCTTTCTTGATGTTGGGATTTCAATTTTCATCAGTATAAATAATATCAGTGAATAATGATGCTTTCTTATTATAGTCCGTTCTTATTTTAAAATTATATTAAGATACTAATACAACTCTCTAATTAATTCACAACATCTTAACAAATATCAGACTACGAATATTGGCTACAGAACTGCATATTAGCATCTTGAGACATTACTTAAGACAGTAATTAGTTTATAACATTTTTGTACTTAAGATAGTCTTGAATATTAAGAACTAGCTTTGGTGATTTCTAACAAGAGACACAGTGGTTGTCTTTGTTTAATATTTGCAAACAATAAGGATGTAATGATTCACTGTGCTACATTGTGTTATCTGTGACTGTGGTCAAAGTCTCGCTACAAATTCTTTGAAGCATTTGATGGACTAATTAAAAGAAAGCATTTTACAAACTGACCAGTTAAAAAACGCTTCATCACGTTGACCATACCCTGTGTCTTTTATTGAAAAGCATCCTATACCAGCCATTGTAAGGCCGTAATCACACTGCAGGTTGTCAGTTCTATTTTAGTCAATGATGATGCAGCGAGGCAGTGCAGATTAGGCAATGTGATTGGCAAAAATAGAATCAACAATTGAAATCAAAAAATAGAATCGTAATTGGCAACCTATGTGATAAGGGCTTAAGACTATTTCATTTCTGTTTAACATTAGTATATAAGAGACATTTTCCAGCAAGGATCCAGTCAGACACCATAAATCATTTTATCCTTGTTTAATGTAGGCAAACAAGGATGTAATGATTTATTGTGTTCCACTGCGTCTGATTATGTTCTTGCTGGAAAACATCCAAGGATTCACAGTGTTATAATGTCTATTTCTTGCTACAAAGCACTCTAAATCTGATATTATCAAAATAATTATTACCTTTATGTAAGTCTCGTACATTTCATTAAAAAAGTTCTTGATTCCGTCTTCATTCTTGCTGTCGTGCACCATGACAAATCTGATATGAGTCGCCGTTACGAACGCGCTAACAAACCATTGGTTAAATTTATCCACAACTTTCAGATGCATGTTCGTCGTTTTCCACGTGTGCTCATCCACAAGATCGAGTGCTGCATGGGCGATGAATTGATTCAAATGCGAGTGATCCTCCTTCTAAAAGAAAAAAAATAGAATGGTAGAATCGACAAGTCAATGCAAAGTTGAAGTTTAACCTCAAAACGAACTTTTGCGTCTTTTCCAGCATTGTTAAACTCTATCTCGAACAGCGGATTATCGGCATGGCCAACGATAGCGAAATAGTAATTTGCAGACATTGCGAAACGGCAGAACGTTGTCAGATATCACCGTAGATCATAACATATAATTATTCATCAGAAAGTTACTGTTAATCTTCTACACACGGCGCAGCCATCTGCCATATACTGTCACATCTTCCTTATCAATTTCAAAAGGTTCAAAACATTGCGCGTCGCGATTCGAAAAATACTTCAGTCGATTATGGTAAGATTCAAGAACAGTTTGAAAAAATAAAATTTTTTGAAATTATATAATTTTTTGAAATATATAAGACTGTGTTCTTTAAAAATTGGAAATCGCATACTTATACATTTTTCAGCTTTTTATCTGCTTTCAATAATAATGTATAAAAATTTTTTCTGTATAAATTAAGCGAAATATCAAATATATTAATCGAATCTTGATTTTATATATAAAATTGTAATTTTATTTGAATTATCAATTATTTGCAGGAAACCTATTTTACCTTTGCCTGATTAGTATCGACGGTACATTATTATTTTATTCAATCGATAAGGCAGATGCTATAATTATTAGGGGTCAATTATGTACCTTGAAATTTCCGATAAAATTATAAAAATGAGCGAATTTATTATGTCTTGATCAATAAAATTATAAGTAATTTCGATTTTGTAATTTTCATCTCGTTTCAAGCATATAATTGATCCTCATCAGAATTCTGCCTTCTGTATTTTTAATTTATACGTTTTTATGGAATATTTCAGAGTTGTGCGTTCATTCACAAAATATATAATTTAATCTATACGTATAATATAAATTATGTAAACCATATCTTACATGTTATATATGCAGTAAAAAATTAATCTATGAAGAGCTCATTTTTTTTCGTTGTACTAAAGTAATTTCTAGTTCATTTAAATATTTTTTAAATTGTCGATATTAAAATCAGCTATTTTGATCCTAAAACTTTACAATTTTACAATTTCTTCTATATTATTTTATAATCTAATTAATTTATAATTTATATATTTTACATTGTAATTAATATTTACATATTTTATAGTATTTAATTGTATATTGTCTATAAGAAACAAATTTGTGTAAATTCAAATTTAAACATAAATGTAATTAAATACATAAATGTAATGTTGAAATGTATAGCACAATTAATTCTGGGAAGTACTATTTAAGTATTATTTTACATTCACACGAATCTTTATTAAACGATGATTATTTTCTTTATTCTTCTGTAATACATATATGTACATAAAATTTATTACATCCATAGAACACTTTATTTAATATAAATTTATCCCAATTTCAATTTTCACTATTGTTTGATCTCTTTATCAAACCGAATTCTTCAACGCCGAATATTAATGGCTCTTCGCGTTTTTATTAATGACAGAACACGACAACTCATCGTGCTGCTAATTTTAGCAGATCCTGTATATACACGCGAATTGCAATCATCAATCGTAATTACTAACCGTAGCTGTAAAATAACAAAGTAGAGATCGCTGATAAATATGCGAGAATCAACAAATAATAACTTTGTCTCCCTTGAGCGCGCATGGAAAAAATATATGCTGACAAACGCATAATTTCGGGATAATCTCCGCGCGATAATGATATGAAGAGATTCCGCGGCAAGCTATGCTTTGCGATACACAGACCCGACAGGATAGACACACACACATGCACGTATACACACACATATTGTATACGTACATACCGGATGAATTGAGTCGTATCAAGTCGTATCGCGTCGGTGGTTTGTTTCCCCCGCGCTTTCGGCGTTTCCTCGCGATACGAGAATATCGGCGTGATGGCCATATGCGTCGTCACGTCAGGAGTATCACGAGTCGAATGGAGACGGCCTCGATGCATGCTGTGTGTAGATACTTTCCAATCAGTGCGTATGTACATATTACACGACACGTAATGTACGTATGCGCGCGTGCGCGTGTGTGCAGTATGCAATATTCATTTCGAGGGGGGAGAGAGGGCGAGACGCGCGCATCGCTGATTGTTATCGCCACCCGAATGTTCGCCGCGGATTCTTTTGTGCCCGTTAACGCGTCTCTCGCGATAACGCTCGCGGGATGACGCCGTCGCCCGAAGACGTTCGCCTGTGAATTTTGGGGGGGGGGGGGAGGGGAAGAAGAAATGTAAGTCGTCAGTTCTTTTAATCTTGTAATTGATCATGGAACACCGACAGTATTCCCAACGTGCTGTGTAAACATATTCTCGGGATAACGCGCGCTTCTCGGAAGTTTGAGGAGGAGGATCCGGAATCGGATCCGCGTGTTAGATCCGTGAGTGACCGCAAGACGTGTTGACGAGTTTTTCTCTTTGATGAACGACTCACTTCGTGCGACGGCGCGGCGCGATAAACATTCCCCGGCGCACCATCGACGACTAGATAGTGGGCGATCCACGATACTCCGCACGGTTTGTGAATGAAAACTCCTTGTTACGCGTACGAGGTGTATAGTGACGATGATATTGGGCCGTAAATATTTGTCACGATCGTGCGAATATTTGCGCAATTGTGCAAATAAATTTAGTAAACATGGGCTAACGAACGAGTACTTCGGTGTAACTTGACTTAATAAGAGAGACGACTAACTAAGAGAGACGAAAACTGATGACTATCGCGAAAAATATTGCATTCCGACCTCTTATTATCGCACATTGCACAATTCATTTTCTTTTTTGTTTTCACCGACAGTATTTTTAAAGGAATGCAATGCCACTGTTCGACGGTCGAACGTTTCGAATGCGATGCTCTGCTGCTTTTTGCATTCGCCGTTATATATGTGCCTGTAATTAACATAATAATAGCCCCTTGCATAATATTAGATCGAACATTATTACATATATTTCCTATTTTCTGTATTCGCACCTGTGCTCTGGCATCTGTGGCTTTGTAAAAAATCTTTTGTTGCTTGGAGATAGCATCTAATATTACACAATACACATTAACATTATCAGTGAAACAAAAGTGCTGTTATATTTAGCATCATGATAATCATTATTTCGTTATCAAAGAATATTTTCGATGAACTGTTTATACATTCAGAGACATAAATGCGCATATAACTCAAAAAGTGTGCCGTGAATACAACATTGTCTCCAAGTATTCTCGTCTCCAGACTTTTCACACACCTGTTTCTGGTTGCTATTTTTATAGGTTTCTTTTTTATTTCAGATCTCCAGTCCTCTGAATCGAAGATACTGCATTATACATATGCTTATATATACAATTCTTAGCGCTCATTCTTAGCTGACTAAAAATACGAGAAGCATGAAAAGATGTGGTCAGCGAAGATTATCTACATTATTATATAAGTGACGAGTTCAATATATGAGCTTAGAAATGGCCTTGAAGAATTTATCATATTATCAAGACATCATATTGATCAAGTATGTATATGAAGTTATTGAATAATAATGAATTTATTTTATTAACATAAATATTACGTGATGTTGGAGTTGATGTTGATTTTAATGTTGTGAAACAGTCATTTGCGACATGAAGGAAAGCTAAAATAATACATTAATATAAGAGTATTTAATATAAGAGAATTTTTTATCTGTTTGTTTCTATATTGATAATTATATAATTAATAATAAATCTGATATTGATAAATAATCTTCTAGAGTAGCAACAAACTTAAAAGTTTATTGATATCTTACAAGATGATATAGATATTACAGCAAAAGTTGTTCAATATTAGTAGCATTTTCTATTTGAGATCGGCCCATGCGTTCAAGTAAATTTGTCAAGTATACTTGTACAATCTACTTGTGTGAGTTTACTTGACATGTATAGCCAGCTTAACACAGCAACTACTCTCTCTTTTCTTATTATATTAATCATAAAACAGTAATGTTTTTATATTTTAGAAGGCAGTAATAAAAGTATCATGCATTTATACAAGTAAAAATGAATGCGAAGGAGACTGCAATTTATATTCGCAAGCATTTATAGCGTTATTGAGCCAATTTATATTATATATCATGATGCAGCAGCGGCTACCTAGTTTCGATGGTAAGAGTCCATTTAATTTTATATAAAAAAATTTTATATAAAAAAATTTATGCTTAATTCTGAGTGATTTATATTAATCCATAATTTGTAAATATGAAATTGTAACAGTTATAAAATATATAGTAATTAGTTATTCACACAGGTGGTCGAAGTGGACGGCGATTTATATTGACACTCGTAGCTGGAACAGTTTTCGGCTTTTTATCAGCATGTTTGCTCATTACATCTACGAGAGATGTACCGCACATGTTCAGTTGGGTACCAGGTGGTTCTGGCCTTTCTAGAGATCCTCATCATTATTCAGAACTAGAATCAGAGGTATGCAATGTATTTTTTTATATTCCAAATAACAATGCTTTTAAAACATTTGGTGCCAGCTTGATCTATCATTCAGAATATCATATGTTAAGTATTCGATATAAAACATAGAAACTTATAAATCAGCATAAATGCGTATTAATTTTGTTATAGCTATACCTATGAGGAAAATGATGAATTTCCTCTCTTTTTGATTAAAATATGTGTAAATAACGTTTTTTTAAATATAATTATTGTACAATATGTTCCGAAATTCGTGAATCAAAATACCACAGCAAAAGTTCTCGAAAAATTAAGTTTTTAAAATTAAGTAATTAAAAAAGTTATTTGTATTTTAATTTAATACATTTAATAAATTTTTATTTTAAGTACTGTTTAAGATAATAAGAGTTTTAACATGGCTAACTATAGACTAAATAATGGCCCGTATTAATGGTCATTTAAACGTAATTAGCCATATTTAAATCCTTATTATCTCTTTTTGAGACAATAAGGATTTAAATATGGCTACTACTTCAAAAATTTTACAAATAATTTAATTTTTCGAGAACTTTCTTGCTATGGCGTTTTGATTGATGAATTTTGGGACTATATAGGTGTAACTGTGAAATAATTTTTAAGTTTATCATTATTTGAATTTTCTATGATAGGTTGGCCCTGCAACAGAAGTGAAATTTCATGGTGATGATGAAGATTTCCACAAAGGAGAAGATAGAATAGCTCAGGATATGGCGAGAAAAGTACGTGTCCTTTGCTGGATTATGACAGGTCCAAAGAACCATCAGAGCAAGGCTCGTCACGTGAAAGCGACATGGGGAAAACGTTGCAATGTACTTCTTTTCATGAGTTCTGCGGCAGGTATTTTAAACATCAGATAAAAGTTGTGATACGCAGGTAGAATTTTTGTACAGTGCACGCATGCCATTTATTTTCAGACGCTAGCTTACCCGCTGTAGTGTTGCCAGTAAAGGAAGGTAGAGATAATCTATGGGCTAAAACCAAAGAAGCGTTTAAATACGCTTACGAGAAGTACAAAGATAAAGTAGATTGGTTCATGAAAGCTGACGATGATACGTAAGTGTATTCTATATTTGTGATAAATTTTATCTCTACACATGTATCTCTATACATGTACAGCTATACAGATATACATGTACATTCTTTTCATGATTTTATTTTTACGATATAATATACGATATAATACATAAATAATACAAATTGGTATTTTTTTATATTGGTTAATAAAAAATATAAGTACAATACTGAATAAATTTAAAAAAAATTAAATAAAACTTGATAGTTTAGATTATTTTAAATGAACAATGTTCTCCACAATCAAAAGAGCTACTAAATATAATATGTTATACACATATGTAATTGAAAAAAATAATTTTTTTGTGTTTATGCGTTTTTAGATATGTGGTGGTAGAAAATTTACGATATATGTTATCGTCATATAATCCAAATTCATCATTGTACTTCGGATGCAGATTTAAACCTTTCGTAAAGCAAGGTTACATGAGCGGTGGCGCAGGATATGTACTTAGTAAGGAAGGCTTACGCAAGTTCGTGGAAGAAGGTTTACCCGATAAGACAAAATGTCGGCCGGATAATGGCGGCGCCGAGGACGTGGAGATGGGAAAATGCCTCGAAAAAATTGGTGTACGCGCGATGGATACCAGAGATCCTCATGGGCGCGGTAGATTCTTTCCGTTTGTGCCAGAACACCACTTGATCCCAAATCATGTAGATAAGAATTTCTGGTATTGGAAGTATATCTATTATGATACCAAGGATGGATTGAATTGCTGTTCAGACAGTGCTGTTTCATTCCATTACGTGTCACCGAACATGATGTATGTTCTGGAATATCTGATTTACCATTTGAGACCATATGGTATCAGTCACAGCCTGGAGAGATCCTCTCCGGATCGATCGTCGACGTTGATCGAATACTAGTCCGTACACTGTCGTAAATAAATCATAAGGTTCTATAATTTTTATTTTATACATGATACTAGTCCATTCGAGCCAACGATATATAAGTGTAATATATTCTCAGCGGAAAAGTGTGATATATCGTACTTCTTAAACACATGAAGTCTTTATACGTATCTGTGTTAAAAAACACTGGCCATAATGGATATAGTTATAGACTAGAAAAGATAGGGAGATAGTGCAAGCACAATAGATGCGTAGAGATTCAGAATTTTTTTTAGAACAAAATTACGACAGTTAAATTTTATAAGATGCGATGTGATAATAATTTCTTAAGAGTTTAAACTGAATAAAACGTATGATCCTTAAAATAAATGTCGTATTTTAATATATATGTCGTCGAAGAATAATGCCGTGTATTTTCCTTTCTCTTTAAAGGTATTTAAAAGTATCACGTTTTATTTTCCTTAAAAAAAAAATACTTTTATCTACCTAATTAGTTAATGTAAAGATATACAGCACCATTAAGATATCGACTAGTAGAAAGATATTAGTACACAAAACTCGAAATGATAAGAGCAATCACTTGGCAAATGAAAAAAATTCAATTGTTCACATTTTTTTGTTCATGGAAGCGAAAACAT
Source organism: Atta colombica (assembly GCF_001594045.1). Taxonomy (NCBI): domain Eukaryota; kingdom Metazoa; phylum Arthropoda; class Insecta; order Hymenoptera; family Formicidae; genus Atta; species Atta colombica. Next base: position 4,368,939 of record NW_017259490.1, on the reverse strand, counting down.
CTTTTCTACTGTGCTTGCGAGACAATTTTTCGGGCGCTACAAATACAAGAGAAAAATCACATATGTAATTATATATATACACATAAAACTGTATTTCGTAATATTAATATAATAATGGTAATAATAATTTTAATAATAATAATAATCCCAATAATGACGTACTACCCAGTAATAAATACTATAGATACAGAGTGAGTGTGGGTGTGAGTAAATTAACCAATTAATTAGGGAGTTAGGGGTTCTATGTACAAGTCATATTTGTACTATGCGACTGACGCAATTGGCCACCATGGCTCCACTCAGACGCGCCCCACAATTTCTCTCTTCGTGTCTTTTCTTCTTTTTTTTGCATTCAAATTTAAATTGGAGGAAAACAATCTCTGCATAACTGGCTCTCATTCTCTCGCTTATTCTTTTCTCTCTCTTTCTCTCCTTTTCTTTCATTCTCGCGGTATTTCCCTCTTTCATTCTCAATTATCTAATCTCGGCGATGTCTCACTTCATAAATTATTTAAAAACAATATTTTACACTATAATGTATGTATAATATATAGAGGTCACCTAATCCGAATAAAATTTGTCAAACAGCATCGAAAAATTGCGCTAACGGGTCCAGGAAACATGATAACAGCGACCCAGTGCCGCGCGAGCATAATATAATATTATAATCGTCATACTTATCTCACACCAGGGGCTTATACGAGGCATCGCTTATAAAAAAGAAGTCCACCTCTCTTTTTTTTTATATCATCTATATAAAATTAAAAAACAACGTAATATCATTTATATTACTTCGTCGTCATTAATAATAAAAGCTTTGTACAAAATTTAATTTACAATTAAAAACTTTTGGTTACGTAATTTTTCTAGAGATTCTGATTTGTAATTCAACTATCTATCGATAGAGAGGCAATCGAAAATCATTTTCTTATTATGCACTCTCTTTTTCATCTTTTCTTTCTCTCTTTCACTCACTCGTTCGTTCACACACTTTCTCTATTTCTTTCGCACTTTTCTTTCGCTATACTTCTCTTTCATCCTCATTCTTTCCTGCCCTATCTTTCTTCCTTTCTCACAGTATCTTTCATCATTCGCATCTTCGCTTCTACCGTTCGCAAAGTCTCACATTTGCTTTCGCTGGTAATGGTCGTATTGGATGCGCAGTTCATTTTTTTCCTTACGAAATACGAGATACGATCATAAACACAAAGTACAATCTATTTCGCCTGTTATAATAGAAAAATGGTAGAGAGCCGCTGTTCGTTCTCATCGAGTTTTGCATTTTTAGCCTTTGCATTTTCATTGCGCTAACTTGTGTATTAATTAGAGTCCGAGTAAAAAAAGCTCGGTTCTCTTTACATATAGTCGAGAAGGATCGTACTCTGTACCTAGACAATCTCTTTCTCTCTAAGTACCTAACTAATGTAGTATAGGTAAAGGGCATAGGAAATCAGTTGCTCTCGTAAAGCCCCAAGTGACGGTACAATAAGGAGTGCGTGAGAGAGGTGCATATACTGCACTACAACGGGAGAGGGTGTGGGTCAGACGAGAGCTGCCGTCGCATGGTAGAGATGCATGAGCGCCTGTACGTGCACTGGTAAGCAGGACAGTCGGTCCTTGGTGTTCGCATCCAGTGCAAGCCACGACAGTGCGTTGTACCCTTCTAACACGTACCTGTCAATCACGTAAATTGCACATAATATAAATTTCGCGCAACAAATATCTAAAAAGCAAAAATCACGAACATCATCGCAAATACAAACCTGAGCACGTCAGTGGTATACTGCGAGTCCAATGGATGAGCAGTAGGTGCGTTTTGTTGCTGAAGTAAATCATCGCTGTTCTGTTGTATTGCGGGACTGTGCAGGTGTAATGCGTTCTTCAGGAATACCGGGCAAACGTTTTCGAGATGTGGACAAGCTGCCCAAAACCATGGTGGCATTCGTCCCGTTGGCGCAGTTGATACTAAGTAACCAAGAGCGAGTGGTTGTTGTAGAAGCGTACCAACTTCTTCTGCTTGCTCAGTCGTCGCTATCTGCGAATAAATTTGCATGTAATTTCACATGGATACAATATAGTCGCAGACTTAGTTTAAAACACAAAACTTACTCTTGGCGTGTTGCTGCACGGAAATGGACTGCCAGGCCCATCGTGATTGCCCAAGCCTGATCCACCGCCATCTCCTCCATGCGGTGAACCTTCAGGACGGTGCGGACTTCCGCTTGGACTTTGCCCACCGCCTGCGCCCGGCTCAGGCCAAACATTGAAAATATCGTTGAAGTCACCCATTCCCTCCATACCTTCCGGCATATCATCATTTAGAGCGGAAAATAATTCGTCATCTCCTAACTCGGGTACGTTGTGTTGCTCTTGAAATGCGGTTTGCGACGACTAAAATATTAAAACAACAACAACAGGATTTAGACTAATTATATTCAATAAATAATCTAATTAAGCTTATGTATATATAATTAAACTTTCTTACCTGAGTGGTAGCGGATGTAGGGAAAACAAGTATATGAGTACATGTGACATCTTGAGGTGTGGATAACTGGCAGTTTACAGATGCCTGACTAAATCTTTCATCGGGAGTGAATTGATCGGCCATTAATCTCAGAGTGGAATCTGGCTCGAGTGAGACTAAACACGCACTGAGTACGCAAGGTGCCGCCGAGGGATATAAGAGACTACACTGTCCGCATATCTCTTTCAGATGCTTTGAAGCTTTCAGAAGCGCTTTTCTAGAAAGTAACCAACTCCATCCTTTCAATTCGCCATGTCCAATGCGTCCTATTCGACCGACGACCAGTCTCCATGGTTGTACCTGCAACAAAAATAAATAATTGAACGATATAAAAAACAGAAATAATATTTATAAAATGAATAATATTTAATGATAAAGAACAAATGTTTTTAACAAAAATAAAAATTATCAATGAGAATTTGAATTGTGATTTTTCATGTCATTTATAATATCAAGTATTCTATCATCAAAAAATTAATAGGAAAAAATATCAATTTGCATATTTTGGAATTCCCTTTTAATAAGAGGATGGTATCGGAATATACATAAAAAACAACACCGTGGTCTGAATAAACACAAAGTAATACTGTTCGATTACCTGATATTTATCCCGATAATTATCTTTCTGTCTTTAGCCATTTGTTCCCCTCTTAAGTTTCTGATTCTAACTCCCCTCCTTTAATGCTTGCCCCACCACACTTTCTAACATAATCAACCATTCCATACTATTGTTCTACAGTTAATTCCTTGTTAACATGTTAACGATGCGTATAGGTTTGCAACTGATATATATTTTTATTTTTGAAGTTTTGTAATAGAGATATGATTAATATATAATTTAAAATTATTAACGATATACTGAGGATGATCTGATATAAAGATCGAAATGTTTGTTTTTTCAGATGAGAAAAATTATTATAAATATTGTTTTTGAAAAAACTTTGCGTTGGCTCTCATATTCTTTATTAAATACTGTTGGTTTATTCTATTAATGATTTTAATTTATGTAAAATTTTTACTTACACCTTGGGACATTACACTCAATATAAAGTCCATAAGCTTTTGAAGGCCAATACGCCTAGCTGAAGCGCGCTTTCTTCTTTTCCTGTTAGGTATGTCGATGTTAATGGTAGCAGTTTCGAAAATTTCGCCCCTATCGTCCGTTGCGGCCGCCAACAGCCAAGACTGATCCTCGCTCAAACAGTAACTCAGATAGAGCACCGCGCATTCTTCGGGTCTTGGCATGCCAAATGATTCGGGAGCTTCACTCTTCGCCCGCAATGGTGCTAATACGAAGGCCGGTGCGTAGAGACGATAAGGTGCTCTATTTCGTTCCTGATGCAGAGAATATTACTAAATGAGTAAAAATGATTTATATATAGCATGGATTTTAATCTCACATCGCAGTGCACAAACGGAACTTTCGGCAATCCTCAATCATATGGTAAGCATTAATTTATAGTAATGGAACATGGAGCCTTACATCTTTACTTTTGAGGAAGATGTCTGCAGCGGCGGCAGTACCGAAACCAGTAAGGCTTTTCACCGTAGAATTATGATTTAATAATCGACGTCCTTGCAAGAAGACATTTAACGCCAAGGCTCTCATCTCATCTTGAATCTTTCGCCTTTCTCGAGCTCGACCCAATTCCATTATGCTTTCCAAGGATATTATCTAAAAGCAAAAATTGTTAGAATGCCATAAAAACAACTTAAAATACTGATCAGCTGAGTTTAAAATTATTAACTCCTCATCAAGATCCTAAAATTATTAACTCCTCATCACATCAAGATGCTTAGAATTTATTACCTGAACGTGAATATTTGATCTCATATTTTCAGGCATGCTATTGATCGCAGAAGAGTAAGCTCTGAGTAGAGCTAGAATAGCAAGCCGACGTCGATCAGGATCCTCGGTACCGCCTAACGAAAAAGGTTCAACAAAGTAAACAACGATGGCTGGAGGTTCGATTTCTTCCTCGTCCGGACCTGTGGTCGTAGTAATCGGCGTTGTGTTGCTTGTAGGTTGCGATGTCGGTGTCGTATTACCGGTTATATTAGTAGTAGTCTGATTCGTTGCTGTGCTCGAGGAGGGAGTCTCGCTCCTCGGATTTTCCCCTTCTGTAAAAGGTAAAGAATCTCGTTAGACTCAACTCCAGAGACAATATATCGTTAAAACCGTATCATTAAAATGCGATCATCGATAAGACGTACCAACAGATTCAGGTTTAGTTGATAATACATCGGGTGTAGCTGGCATTGTATCAGGAACGGGAATTATTGTGGATTGCTGTTGCTGCTGTTTGTTGGCTTGTTGAGAATCACCAGGATCCAATAAACTACGATCTTGTATGACCTGCGTCAAATATGGAGCCAATCGATGATTACACACTTGGGCATACAATCTCAATAGTTCGCCTATATGATTCTCTCCCAAAAACTTGAACCAATCATCCATCGGTTGCTTCGCCAGTTTCTGCACAGTCGACTTCCCAACGCGCAGAATTCCATCGCGTAGTTGTTTCGAGATTGGCGTGTGTCTTCCTAACCGGCAAATCTGCGACGAGTTAAAAATATTGACATCTCGAACTTTAATATTTCTTATTGCAGGCGAAATTAAGCGAACTGCGAAAAAACTGGATATAATAACAATACAGAAAAGGATCAATTTTAAAATGTAGTTTTTCAAATACATTTTAGAAAAAAATTTCAATTATCTACGTAGTATGTGTACACACACACACACACACACACACACACACACACACACACACACACACACACACACACACACACACAATATTTTGCAATAAAAATTCAAAGATCCAAAAATTACTCTTTTTTTGTTTACTGCTATTAATATTGATAAATAAATTTAATAAAATAAAATTTATTTATCAATATTAATAGCAATACTATTGTTCTTTGAAGAATCGTAATGAAAAGACAAAGATCGATGAAGCTTCTATGTAATGGTTTTTTCACATCATATTAAATATAAATCTTGTTATTGTGAGAAAAAAGAAATGTATAAGATTTGAAAACATTAAAATTGTAAGACAAAATAATTCTTGCACTTACCTCATACGTGCAGGAAAGTTCTCGGAAAAATGATTTCACTCTACTGACAATACAATCACTGTCAGGTGCGACGACCACATAGGCGACGTCTCTATGTCCGGCAAACGGTTCTAAAGACAGTTTTTCCCAGAAGCAGACCGCGTACGGTGACAATGACAACCAATCACGATCATATCCGACGACTAGAGCAGGTATTGGTTGTGGCTCACAACGATCGTCAGTGCCGCGACCGGCTAAACGATGGAATTGTCGCCACGTGAGCGGTCCGGTGACAGTATACGGCGCTTCCCACATGCGCGTCGTACACTTCTTCTGCACAGCATCCTGGAGCAGCGGCTGTAGCGATCTCATCATTCGCACGATATCACCGCTACATTGGGGACCTCGTGCTCTGAGAAATACCCACCGATGCACGCCATTTACACGCGCCGCCCTCTCGTTATGCGCGCCGTCGAGCTTGCCTTGATCGAGCGCGGCGACGCATACCTCATTGCCATCATTGAACTCTAGAGTGTTCACTGTTGGCGTCAAAGTCGGATAGCTTTTCACGGTGGCGCATATCCTGGCCGCTCTATACAAACTGCTGGCAGAACTTTGAACGATCAGGCATTGCTCGCGTAATAATTCGAGAACATTTGGTGGTATCGTGTCGAGACCTTCGGGGGCCGCTTTCGCTCCGGGGCATGCGACCGCAGTAAGCGACCCCTTTTTCTTCTCCGCCGGATCTTCGGCGACGCCCGTGATCTCCATTTCATCTTCATAGAACAGACCTGCTCGATGCGCGAGCCGTCGATTCACTACGGCGCTGAAGCCACAACTACATCTGATTTGATCGTCGTCTTGGAAGAGCGCAGAACCCACCCACGAATTGCTGAGATAAACGCCCGCATCAGCGCCTTTGATATTGCCTACAACCTTGGGCCCAGCATTGCACACACACAGACTGCAACTGTCGAAATTATGATCACGGAAGATATTGAGTGCGGTGTCACCCAGAAGAATATTCACTACGAGGGAATTTGATTCGGGTGCGCGAGCGGGTCCCGGCGTATCCGCCTCGATGCTATTGAGATTTTTATTGAGATATGAAGAAGTAGTGGATGTGGCTGGGCTGGGTTGATCGTATGGGGGTGGTGGTGGCCTACCAGGCAGAGTGTTTGAACGATAAGGTGGCGCCGGACTTTGTGGACAAGGTTGCTGTTGTTGTTGTTGCTGTTGTTGCTGTTGTTGTTGCTGCTGTTGCTGCTGCTGTTGCACTGATCCGGGCCTGGTTGGTGGAAGAGGTTTGTCCGCCTGATTGGTGGAAGCAGAATTGCACTGCCAGGAAGGTCTGTACACGCAGTGCGATGGCAGTGTGATGGATGGCAGAGATTGGCTAGGCAGATTCGTGAGAGGTGCGTACTTGGAAGAACCGACCATCTTGCTGATGGCCGCCGGCTTGAACACGTATGACCAATCGTCAATTGGCTCTTCTTGTGGAGAACCCATATTAGGATAGATGTCGGGCAGGTGTCTGAGCGGTCGCGAAGGCATCAGCAGCTCAGTCTGGTCCATGAGAGGGTCACTTAGTTGGCAAGGCGAAGCAACAGGATTATGCTCTAGAGAAGGAGGAGTTGGAAACATCTTGGATAATTCTTCTGGTCGTAAAACTGTGACTCCTCGATTGTTATTCTTATTTGCACCGTCCACCCTCGTCTCTTCGTGCAATCCACCAGATTTATTCGAGCCTGGTGGTGTTTGTATTTGTAGTTGATTCAGATTCTGTGAACATAAAGGCATCCTATCTCTATCCGATCTTCGAGGACTCTAATTTCTCTTGTGTCCTTGTGCCATGTACAGAATTATATCAGTTATTTTAAAATAAATTCGAACTTACCGTTTCATCGCTGGAAGTATCAGGATCGGAATTGTCGAATATTTGATCTAAATCCTTATAGGAAGGCTGAAGACCCTCGCTGGTGAAAAGAGATCCTGGTTTAGAAGGATCATCCCTTTGTCGTCTGAGACCATCGACATTTGTGCCATTTTCCTCGCCTGTCGCATCAAACTCGTATGGATCTGTTCTTCTTCCGATACATTCGCCCTGATATCACAAAACATACTTTATCGTTAATGCGTTTAATAATGCAAATGAAGAAAGATATTAGACATTTATGTTGGAATTGAAAATAGCTAAGACTATTTTTGTAATCTTATCGCAAATAAAGTTAATAATTTTCAATTAAATACTGAAATGTTTTTTATTCAAGTTTTCGAATAAAAAATTTTTTGTGTATATACTAATCGTATTTTATTTTTTTTTGCTCTGAAAATATGAGACAAACCGTATTAATTTTATAAACTTCCAGTTTCTAAATTTTATGAATTATATAAAATTTCACTAAATAAGATTCTAAAAGGCATCTAAGAGGAAATCATCTTTCTATAATTTGATAAAATCTGAGTATTTTTGTAGCAAATATATATTTAAAAATATGTTAAGTGATTTAATTTATCTTAATTATTTTTTTTGTCAATGATAAATATCACTTACAACTGCGACAGGTTCTTGTTTAATTTCCAGCTTAGGAGCTTGAGATTGGAGCGTTTGAGAGTTCATTGGTGGGTACAGAACGTTGCTCCGATTAGTCGGCGGGGCGCTGATGTTCATGGATTTAAAACGCTTCACAGGATGATTCAGCCAAGCTTCCTGGAGCGAATAATCGTAGAGCCAGGATAGCGGTTGCTCATCTTCCAAGAGAGCACCTTCGTACTCTCGAGATATCAAGATTGGTCGTTTTAGTACCGGTCCAGGAACCGACGGACTGTGCACCTGGTTGTTGCACGCGGAAGAAATGGACTTGGGCCCTTGCGACGGAGTTAGGGGTAGGGCAGTGTTTGTGTGACTTGGTGGAGGTTGCGGGCTGAGAGTCGGCATCGTAGGCTCCGCGGGCGGGACCGACGCCGGCTCGGAGTGTGGAGTCAGGAGGGGCGATGGTGCCGGAGAACCTGGTGAGCCAACCGACGGCACCGGTAAACAATCTCCTCCCGTTGGTGGTCCGCGCGAGTAGGAAGGTGGACCGCCCGGTGGTGTACTAGGTGCTTCCGTTCTACTCAGTACCGACCTACTCAATTTTTAAACATATTGATTACGGATATATTCAACAATTTTTGTTAGAGTTGTAAAAAGAAAATGAGTTTAGTATCCATATCCAAGAACATGAAAAAGCATTGAATAGTCAATTCTGATGTAGGAAAGATCAATCCAAAATGGCAAACAATATTTTTCAGAACTAGATTGTTACAATGTTAGACTAGATTTTTTAGATTACAGTATTTCCTACATCATGATTATTTCAATATATCGTGATATATTTAAAAATAATTTAGCTTTACATTAGAACAGCATATACATTTTCGTTAATTTTTCTCAACATATTAATAATGTTATTAAAGTAATAACTTGTGTAACTAAGACGATGAATTGTTTGAGAAAAAGCGTATGTTGCGCTTGTCAAAACATAAAATATGAAGTGTATGAATATGCACAGAAGCCTGTTAGATGGATGTAAAAACGATAATTCATAAGGTAAAATAAATATTGGAAATATCGAACAATATCTACATGCAAAGCATATACCATTTTCTATATTACATGTAACACAAGCTAATTAAATAACTGAAAAGGAAGATATATGCTAAAGTGTACTACCAATCATGTGTAAAGCTCAGATCCCGTCTGCTACCGAATCTCATGCGTATGAAAATATTTTTAAGTCGACAGATTATATGTGAAAATTTCATAAACTATTTTGTTTTTTGTTTTTTATAAGCGAGATATAGTATATAAAAATAATTCGCTAAGGGAATATATTATTGGTATAAACTTGTTATTCGTTGATTAAATACATGTCTGTACTCACTACATTGTATTAGTACATGTAAAAAATTGACCTTATACCATAGGATTCACGTAATATTGACATTAGAAAGTCCCATTTACCCACTGAAAAATTCTAAGTATATCGTTATACCATTAAATGATATTTGCAGTTTTATACCGTCTCAAGTATAAGAATATTAGTCTTCCGTTCATCTTTCTTCATCCGCGACTCGATCGCGTTTAAAAAGACACATGCCTCGCACCTTTGTACAGTTAAAATAAAATCTGATTAATACGTTATATTGTGCGTCAAATTATTTGAATATACATGATGGAGCTGCAAAAGCGATGATGCATGTGAAGAGTTATGGGGGATCATTATGATCATACGTAAAACTGGCGTTATTGCGATGATTGATTAAGAGAAATTATGAAGATGATCTCTTTCTCCCTTTGTATTTGGGGGCCTAGAAATTACCCACCTGGGGGCATTAGCAGGGACAGAGGGACAAGCGTCCCACTGAGTGGTAGACCGTCGGTGAAACGGTACGACCCTCCGTCCACCTTTATCTACCCTCTCCCTCTGAACCTGAGAGGAGGCCAGGCTCTTCCAACCCCCGGGGGTCGTATACCTGCAACCGATGCATTTAACATCTCGTTTCCTTGCGAACGCATCTCTCTATTATTTTACCTTACAGAATCCTGAAGCAACAACTCATATATCAACTTTGTGAAATTGCAAAAAGATTAGCTTAAAATATGGCATACTTGTAACGATTTCTATTGTATTATTTTGATAAATATCTAATCATATACTTTAAGAAAATGATTCAATAAATAAAATACTAAATGTTTTGCTTGCAAATTAACAATTCTTTTAAGATAATTTGAATTATCTATTTGAATTATTTCACAGTAATCCTACTATTAATATTTCTTCTTATATTTTAATAATCATTTTTATTAATAAATATTACATTGTTTTAATCAAGTTTTGAACACCTTATTGAAATTATTGATATGAAATGACATTATGATCATTTGTTTTTTTTTAATTAATGGCCACAAAAATAACGTTTGCATACCTAAGTATTTTTTGGCAACCTCATAATTCTTCAATATGAGAGTTCAGCAACATATTTAAATGTCAAGGAAGAATTAGCTAAAATTGTATTTACGGTATGTTATTTTAAGCTAATCTTCATTGATTTATATAAACGTAAAAAAATTGTATTTTTTTCTATTCAAATATAACATACTTCAGGTCTCTTTAGCTTTTGATTGGATTTTGTATGTCATTAATATACGGTCCTAAACATACTTATGATTTTTTATAGAAGCTCAAATGCAATACATAATAATTACAATCTTTTCGTTATAGTTAACAATTTATGCATTTTTGGATAAAAATTATAAATAAGTACTTAATTTAATTTGCTTTATAACTTTATAAATACATTGCTAAATATAACTTTATAAATACATTAACAAATTCGTCATTAAGAATTGCTTTTGAGCTATCTTTTCAAAGACTAAATTTCCATGCACACATTACAACAGCCATCACATATTTACTACTTATCTATAATAATTTGGATATTCTACGATTCTATTATTTTGTGCTATTACATGCAATGGCAGAAACCAATATGATGGCAAATATTACTAACATTATTCAACGACGCAATATATAGTAAAATTAAATGTTTACTATTGTATTCAATTATAAAAAAGATCATATATAATTTTGACTTTGGTCTGCTATTGAATTAATTAAAGCAATTTAATGATAAATTTATTAAAAGTTACATATAGTAAACAATTAATTTTTTATACTTGAAATCTAAGAAACAGGAATCTAAAGACAGTGTCTTGCACAATGCAATAAAGTCGAAATAAAAAAAAGAAGCATAAATTTCCGCTGTTCTTACTTCGAACATGAACAGGTACAGGAAGACTTTTGCGTCGGTTCCACGAACGTCCAGGTTCCAGGTTCCGTGGAAGATTCTGTCTTGGAAGTAGACACTGGTGAACTCAAAGTACATTCTGCCCACACGCGTTCCGGTAATTCGGTAGCTGCGCTCAGTTCCTGTTGCGTTAAAAGGGGTCGCTCACAAGTGACGGGACTGCTTGGAGGCGAGAGAGGAGTTTCGGATGGCATATCATCCATATCCGTAACCAAGACGTAACAAGAAGGATAACGCATGCGCACGCCACCGACGAGGACTTCCACGAGGGGTGGAAGCCCGGTCTCCGGATTACTGCCGGTACTGATTGGATAAAAATGTTTCCATTCTTCGAGAAGTTGACTGTCCATACGACTCACCTGACCCGTTAATGTGCCTGCTAGTCCATAAGGGGCTAGGATCACTGTGGAATAAATCAAGAAATATATATAATACATTGACATTAATAATGAATCAATATTTCATCGTGTCAACTGTACTTATAAATTTTTCTGTCTACATAGCAAGCGATACTTACCCTTAACACCGGATTGGGAGGTCTGAGTACGTTGTAGACATGTCTTTGTGAGATGTCGCACCGCAGGATGCTGCCTGACGTCCACACTTGCGCACACAGTACTTTCTCCGTGAACGAAAAATGCAAATGAGAACGACAGATGGCTGCTGCAAATATAAATAAAAGATTTAAAGATTTGTCAATCTGTAATTTGCAAAAGTACTGTGTACTTTATATACTTAATCCATACTCTTTATCACATTAAATTAGACATATATGTACGCCTTATTCACGTATTTGTGCGTCATTTACATCCACATTAAACATTTACAAATATTAAATTATCAGATATAGTTCCAAGATCCGAGCATTCATTTCATAATGAACATTTATGTACTTCTTTTATGAAATATTTAGATATAATATATATACATTCTGAAAACGTTATTGTACATTTTAAGTATGTGTCTAATTTTTACGATAAGACACACATGATACTGAATGTTCTTAAAATAATTTATTCTCAAAATGAAATAAAATAAAATCATATCATTACTTTTGAAAAATATTTTATAAAATTGCAGAACTCAATAACACATATTGTTATTAAACAAGCATTTACCTGCTACAACGGTGTTTCTCGTAGCCATTGTAAGGTTGCACAAACCACTTTCCTAAGCGAACGAAATCACGGGATAACAAACACCGTTCAATCAAGTTATGCAGAGCCTTGAAAAGAAGTGACCGGCATTCGTACGACAATCCGCTTTCCCAAGAACCCTGCTCGCTTTCTGTAAATGACAGTAAATAGTAAAATCGTGAACGAAGTTGTTGGCGCATCGATCTAGTTATAACATTCCTCCTTGTACAATGAACGACGTGAAGGAACTAGAATACTCTAATGTGCGCTACGTATGGACGATCGATTTCTAAAAATACGCGGAAATAATGGTTACACGTTGCTACTACTGCTCCAATTAAGCGAGAAGAAACGATATGTCTTCTTTTGACTCTGGCAAGAAATATACATATAATTTTCGCTCGGTATCGTATATATTTCAATAGTCGCGCTGTACAATGGAGCAGGTAAGTACGCTCTTATTTGCGGAGCACCCAATCTGGCGGAATTTAACGTGAAAGTAATGCGATTCGCGTGTAAAATCACAGCGACGTCAAGAGAGCGTTTCATGGAAGGTAGAGAAGAAGTTGGCCGAGAAAACAGAAAAGTTCTAGAATCTCAAGTCGCGCGCGCGCGTGCTCGAACCAGCTTTCCCCTGATTTTGTTCTCACGCGAACAAGTACGCTTCAAAGTGCGAAGAGGTGCGTAGGATCTGCGAACTCGCTTTGGAACGCGCGCAAGCGCGATATTATGTACATTTCGTTCTGTGATTTCAACTCATGATTGTTGAAAGGTATATCTCGCAAGCAAACGCTTTCCTCCAACTGCAACTATATACAAAAATAAATGAACACCGAGGCATAATTATTTAACGAAAGAAATCAATAATAAATCTCGTGTAATTAAATACACCTTTTATAATAACACACAGTTGCAGTAATGTTGAGAATCACTGGGTGAGAGAACACGTGTTCTGTCGATCGATATGACCGGAGCCTGAGGGAGTTGCATCTCTCATGGACCACTAGCCGCGGTGGTCTCACTGCAGCCTGCGTCTCCCAAAATCCGAACGTTATCGGGAAACTATTCGCGATAATCGTACATAAAACTGACAATGAAATATATTATTATAAATATATTATATATTATTCTTAAAAAGTAGAGCGCACTCGGCTTGACTGTGTTGTAGTTGTTACTGTTTACTTCAATATTAATTATCGCACGTATCTGACGACATAAAAGAAAAATGATAATGATACATTTATCCGTTCCATGCTTTTAAACTGATAATATCAAAATATTCTCTCCTAACAAAGAAAAGAAAGGAGATCGATATCCGATAAGAGCGAAGAGGCGCGTCTTATCTCAATTCTTCGAATGATCAACGGTTTTTTTTTAGTCGCTAAACTGTCGCGATTGTCACCGTCGCAGCGGTAGGCCATGTTGGTCGTTTTCAATCTTAACGGTTCAACGTGCGGTCGGCCACAGTTTCGCAATTGGTGCACTCTCCGGCAGAGTAGCGCGGCGCGGTGCGATGCACAACACAGCAGATCTATACGTTGCGCGCTGCAACGAGTTGCAGACAAGTGCATGGTTCAGCGACCCCGCCGGTCGAGAAACGCCACCGGCCGGGCCTCGGTCCAGCACGGCTCGAACACTGGTCCGTTGCACGACAACGTTACTGCACACTTCTCAAAGGCGGGATAATCGTCATCGTAGTCATTGGAGATTGAGTAGTGAAATCTGAGCGTTAAAAGAACGATAGAAAACGTAATCCATCGGATAACTTGGGATCCTTAAAGACACTATCGATATTTTGTGCGATTGTGAATTCTGGTAGATTTAAATCTATAAAAAAGTAAAGTACAATTCGATTTCTATAAAGTTCTATAAGTAAAAACTTATTGAAGCTTTAAGTATATCAGAATTTTTTCAAATTTTTATGTGATCTGGAACAAAAAAAATTTTGCTTCGTTTCTCAAAGATTTTTATTACTACAGAATTAAGATTCCATAGAATTGAAATCCCATGTCGCTGGCGAAGTATTAAGGATGAGTAAATCAAATTTGATAACTCTCTCTTTCTCTCTGAGCTTCGTGGTCTAATCTACCATTCCCGAGAATATTCAATTGCGATTGATTAATTTATTCATTGCTCGAAGCTTCAGTTTTGGAGAGAATATTTTACTGATCGTTTACTGAATATATAAAAAAAATTTATTTCGTACGATTTTATGCTTCGAGTAATGTAACTCGATATATCTACGGTGAGAGAAAACGAAAGCTTCAATTTGTTAAATCGACCGGTCACGGTTGAGCATATTCCTTGACCTAATCTAATCTCGAGAATTATAACTAGCCGGTTCGCTACCACTTTAAAAGTTTCGTCGCGTGTCTTCGGCACGCAGGTATCCTCAAACAAAACTGGCTCGGCTTGCTTGTCCGAGTTTTTATCAAAATGATCATAGAGAAATCATAGAAATTTACGATACTGGTCGTTTATTCTCCTCATATTTGATGTGATCGATCAATTTTTTAACTTAAGGCTTCATTTTACGGTCTTAAAATCTCATTGTAAACGTCGCTTAAAACAGGCAGAATCATTTGATGGCCCGAAAGGAGATACACAGTTGAGTGATAATTTGATGTGTGATTCACGTGCTAACGCGTTTATACACGTCGCTGCTTATCGCAACGATCTAAAGACTAAGAGAGTTTCACTTTTAATCGTATTCCTTTTTTCTCTCCTTGTGATTTTAACGTTGCCTCGGTCGGCTATATCGTCAGAACGTTGTATATGTACAGACTATAGATCTTGTGTATAGTACAAGATTTTTGCGCGTCAAGTGCTTCTGCAAATCCGTTAACGCAACGTGGTCCCTTCGTGTCTCTTACGTGTGTCGAAACTTCCTCTTGGAAAGTACGTAATAAAAGTTAGCTTAGTCACGGTCTCCTTGTTGACGTTAGGTAAAACACCACACAACGGTATATAAACATCACGTAATTGCTACTTCCAGTCCGGCGTACACAATATACCGTACATCGCGCCTACATAAATATTACACATCGAGATTATCACTTGGCCATGTATTGAGCAAATAACACGGATCATCTTCATGTGAACAATTTTGATCCTCGATTATTATGCGATTTGCTGTTTTTAGACCTTCCTATAAGAATCTGGACAAGAGTCGTAGTTTTATATGCTGAATAGTAGTTTTAATAAAAATCTACGAAAAAGAAGGACATATATTTATTATTCCTTTCTTTTTTCCACTCTATTCTATCTCTTTGTTATTTATTTCTCTCTCTCAGGAATTGTTGAAATATGGTGAATCCATCAAAGAAACTTTCTCATGTTCAGATTCTTGTCAAAAAGTCTTTAGCCGCTTTCTTTCAGAAAGATATAATAACTTTTGATTGAGGTAACGTAGCCTGTTCTTTTTAAGGAAACATAATAAAAACACAAATGTTGTTTTATTTTTATTATTCATTAAATGCCAAGAAGGATAGATAGAAATGGCATTAGAATCGTGTCGGTACTGTCTTCTAAAAAAAAAAAAAAAAGGAATTCTATAATAATCGAACGTTTTTATATAATTCACGTAACGAGTTTCGCAAAATAAATTCTTCTTTACATTCCTCATCTCTTGGTCTATAATCTCCAAATTCGACTTGGTGCGTTTCCAGTTTCCGCGGTGAAGATATACTCACCGCAAGCGATGAGCTCCGGTGATACCAGGCCGGAGAGATCAGGTTCCTCGCCGTACCAGAAGATCCAGAGCTCCTTGGCGGCGGTGAGAGAGAGCGGCGGGGGCGCGGGCGAGGGCGCGATGCCCAGGTCGAAGATGCCAGCCCCGGGCGCCGAAGTGGCGGTGGCGGCCGCCGCCGGGCCGGAGGTGGCCGGCGTGGCGGCCACTCGTCGCCATACGCACAGAATGTCACCAGCTAAACATCGCGAGAAACTCGACAGCACCGGGTCCTCGAGGGGCGTGCCGCCGAAGCCACCGGCCACCTCGCCCCACACGAGTTTCCTCCATTTAATACCGCAGAGGGATGTCTGTCAAACAATAGCGACAATTAGTGATCAAAGGGTTAATCGATGGTGAGGTGGGATATCTCGTTAGGGATTTACGAGGGTCATGATTTTCATCGGAAATTAGAACACGCGTTCTGCCCGGAGAATCCCCCTCATCATGAATACACGCGGGATTTGCGCGATAACGCTGTAATAAAAAAAAAAAATAAAATAAAATAAAATAAATAAATAAAAGCAGAACCGTGACTGGCGAATTTACTGCAGTAACACACATGCTTGTTTTTCCGATATCGAAAATAGGGGTTTTCCATTTAGAAATTCCTTTGCAATCATGCATCATACGTAATCGCGATAAGCGGCTTTGGGATTCCGACGTTGGTTTGTCCCTTATTTTCAAAAAATGTTTAAAATCTTGCTTATAAATTACTCATTTGATAAATTAAACAAATAAATTATTTGTAAAAATGCAAAAATTACATTTACTACTTTCGAGTTTATTTTTTTATTCAGTAATGTTGAACGCATGAATGCAACTGTAAATCTAGTAATAATGAAAAAAAGTGAGTGATATCAAACGGGATTGCTCGAATCTAACGGCTGTTAAAAATCATCAACGTTCCGTTAGTTCACCGTTGCTGTTTAATTCGCAATAATAAGGTATCTAGTTTTCTAGATCTCTAGAAGATAATCGATCAGATTTGCCAGCAAAATATCAACAATAAGCCGTAAACAATCCAATGAAAATGTACACGCTCTTACCGAACAAAAGATAACATTGGCCGTGAACGAACGGTCGGCGGCAATAACGTCTTCGCGAACGGAGACGTTAAATCGCAAGGTAATAAATTATCCTTTGAGCGCGGCGAAACGTGCATTACCCAGTAAAATAGACATATACAGGGAGTGCGGCGCGCGGCTCGCCGAGAAAGCGACATCGGGTCGGTCCTTGACCTTACGGCACAGTGTCTCTATTTGTCACGCGACGTGACAAGCCGCTAATTTATTCAAACGCATATTATCGCATACAATCGTACCATGAAACGTTTTCAACAAAACAGGCATGCGCAATCGACTCGCTAATCGCTCGATTGATTAATTGCATTTCGACCATTCCTGCCTGAGACGCATTACTTCCCATTCATTGGTGCATTTTGAACCAAGCCTAATGCTCGTTACTTTTCACTAATACTAGTTTAACTTTATATAATGTTGGTTCAATTAATTCCTTATTTTTTTCTAGTTCTAAGAATTAGAAAAAGATGAAGCGTAAGTTAAACTGTGATAATCTATACTAATAGAAACGGGTATATAAATCTGGATATAGAGTCACTGAGAAAAATGTTTTGTTTGTATCAACAAGAACTACAAACAAAATAATTCTGATAATATAAATAAGAATTCTGGTTATCTTAATTGAAATTCTGATTATCTCGAATAGAATATTTAATTAGCCAGTTAATGCAACAAAATTGTAGAATTCTTATTGTAACTGTTTCTTAGTTCCTCACTAGATTTAAATATCACAACAATTGGAAAGCCACTTTTTTTTGATAAACAGCCATTTTAATATTCTGCTAAATCACCCAACTTGATTGATGTATCATGATAACAATAGGAAAAAACATCTCTATGAAAATTTTTTATATATTTCGAAATTATAGCAATCGAGATAAAGTTAATTGCTATTTGATGATAGATAATTCATCAGATAATAATCATTTCTTTCCTCGTCAAGGACATTTGATATCTGAAATTTTAAACTTCATCACGTATTTTCTAATATCGAACAGGCTTTTCGGAATTTAGAAATTCCTATGTTGCAAAAAACTTTCTCTCTGACCTTGCTTTTGTATCTCAAGCTTCGATTCCACGTTTTCTTCTAAGAAATATCTATTGAAATTTTAATCTTCTAAAAGTCCGTTTTTCTTTTTGACACATATCATCGATGTTTCATTTTTAATATAACTATGTCTTGAAGTATATTAAAGCAGACCGAAATATATAGTTATTGATGCTTATTAACTATATGTCGTGATTCAATATCAGAAAGCTTCTCTCTTCTCTTACCATTTTTTCTGTCAACATTGGAAATTATTATTGGTTATTTAAATTTTTTTAAGTTAATATTTCTTGTATGTAAAAGATATTTTTTGTATGTTTTCGATAATTATATTCTTTATACTGAATGATTGGTTTTTTTTCACTTTTTTTATTTTCATGTAATTTAGTCGTTTGGTCTTTTTAGTAAGTAAGAAATGTACTAACGTAAGTGTACTCACTATACTTTTTTTAGTGTTAATTACTAATAAAAAAATACAACAAAGAAGCATATAATTATCGACGAGTTCAAAGATCTTTTTAGATCAAAAATAAGGCAGCATCGAGCGCTTCGCGTAAGGTCAACGTCAAAATCGTCAAGATCTCGCGTGCGCGGGGCCCTCGCCCGTATCCGTTCATTGCATTGACGGAAAATGTCCTATCTCCGTTAACGAGAGAGAGTCCATTCACCCCAGATTTGGTATCTTCATCGCACCTGATTCCGCGCGCGCTTCCCAGCCGCGCCGCGTCGCGCCGCGCGCCGCCCGCGCCGGTCCCTCGACGATTAGGGACGGGGTGTCCCGCCGCGCGGTCAACGGCGAGTCATCGACGCGCGCGTTACGGGAGTCGATCGTGTACCGAACGCGTGCGCGGCGCACTTCACGCCGTCTCGCTCCGAAGTATGTGCGTGCGCGCGCACGCGCGCGTGCATGCTCTCTCTCATGAACTCTGATTGACAATGCAATGAGCGACGCGCGCGTATAAACAATGCGCGCTTAAGCTTTAAGCGATGATTTACGCCAGATTTCAGAGGGAAGATTCTATTTGCTCTGTCCATTTTTATTAAACTATTTCTATTTCAAACTTCGGAGAAATATTTTATCTATTTATTTCTCTCTATAATTAAAAAATTGTATTTTTATAATTTTCCTCGCGATATATTTCGATAGACTTCTAGTCTCATATGTATTTAATATAAATGTGTATTTCTGATTCTTCAAATCTTTTGTCAAATTTCCATGGGAATGGGATGAAAGTATGTTAAAAACATTCTGGTCGTTGTTTATTATTGCTAACGCAAAGATTCTTCAAATCGTGCGTACAATTGACGCCGATTATTGGATGAAAATTATCGAGAATCTTCTCGTTTTATTGAAATTATTCGCGATATATACAATAGTACTTAACTGCCAGAATGAAGCATGCAGGAATTGCGAATTGTGCCTTCGCGTCTAACCAGTAGGCATTCCAGAGGATAATGGCAGATACCGTGTGACGCCATTGCCGATGCATTCGGGGGGCTCCGGCAACTTTGAGGGAATCCGTGAGAACTGCGCACGCGCGCACAGTCGCATAGTGGGCGCGCGTCTATCGTCCAATCGGCGCCGGGCGTCTCCTTACGTCAGAGAACCAGCTGACATAATCAGAACGATTCAAATGTGTATACAACCACCGCGCAGGCAGGTAATAAGGTCTTGGCACCTTCGGGGATCTCCCGATCGCGCGAATTACGTCAGAAGGATCTGAAGTTGGCCGCGTCAAGACTCGGATAAAACAAAAATCCGCTTCACCCATAATATTCCTTCTATATACAAGATAAAATAATTTCCTTCACAAAATTTATTTTAAGATTAAAATAAATCCTTTTAATCGTTTTCGAACACAACCATTCGATCTTTTTTTAATTAGCTTATATAATAGAATAATCGGCAAATAGATCTTGTTTTTAATTTTGAAAGCCAGTTTTAAAGAGGTTATTTTTTTTTTGAAAAACATATCCAGATAAGCGCGTGTACATATCGATTTCTCTCTAAACTGAAGGGATGTCAGCGCTCTCTGCATTGACCCGGTCATGTATTTTCGCCATAGTGGCGGATGGCAAGTTTTGTCGAAATGCTGCAATCGATCGATAGGAATTTTCCCCAAAGATCGAGGGCATCGCCTTCAGAATATGGCGCTTACTCAGTGACCAGGTCAGGATTCGTTATCGATTGATACGAGATAGCTCTCACGGCGTCATATCTCCATCTTTCTCTTGATATATAGAATCATAACAAACGCTGAATCCTATAACAATTCGAGGATTGGCACAAAAAAATTTTCAAGACTTTGAAACGAGAATCTCGGCAACTTTTCGTGTTATCTCATTCCATCGCGGTAAGAGAGAAGCGTCATCTCTTTCTCGAGAGTGCGTGATACGCGGTGGTCGAGTCTCGTGGAGGCGTAACGATCGGTCGATAACGTTCCGCGCCTTCCACGGAGAGGACGAGCGGCACATCGCACACTGTCGGAAGGTAGGGACACCATGCGTGTAGTGGCGCCTATCACATGCCAGTGCAGTGCGATTATGTTTGGCCTCTCTTGTTTTGCACACACACACACACACACACACACACACACACACACACACACACACACCACGCACGCACGCACGCGCGCGCGCACATTTAATGTGTACATTTTCCTTTATTATTTTTTTGTAATATTTCTTTTACTGCTTTGTACTGCCTTTACGCTCATTATAATGTTTTAACACTGAAGAGTGCATAATAAAAAAGCTATTTATATATCTCTTTCTCTTTCCTGCGTTCTCTTCTTCACGGAAGATATGTATTACATCGTGCAACGGCGAGATAAAATATTCGCGCACCAATCGCTCGAATGTTGATGAGGGAGAGAGAGAGAGAGAGAGAGAGCGAGTAACCAAAGGCGCCCGCCGTAACGCTACGGGGCTGTCAAGCTCGCTGATCAATACAAGCAAGGCGACGTGCAAGGCCGCCCGCGTGGGCTCGCGCGTTCGACTCGACTCGGGGAACCCCCATATCCCCTCGAACCATCCGTCCACGCGCGCCGCTGCGTCTCTCCCTCTCCCTCTCTCTCTCTCTCTCTCTCTCTCTCTCTCTCTCTCTCTCTCTCTCTCTGCCATCGGACGGCTTGCCTCCTTCTCCTTCTTCGTCTCCCCCTCCTCCTCCAATCGGCTGTACCTTTTTCTCGCGCGACCACGAGAGATCCGGCCGATGGTCGATGTGTCGCGCGAAGTTCGCATTCTAGACGACTGTTATGGTAATCCTCCAGCGGTTCAGGGATACAATGAAAATTTGTAAGTGTAAAACGTGGAATTTGTAAACGATCTTTCAAGCGTTTGATATTTGTGAAGGTATATACCGCGCGAAATACGATATAATATAGCGTCATTGCTGAAACATTTATATGAAATCGTCTACGAGAAACGACGAGCTAACTATTAATCGCACGAGGTAATGCTAAACGTTACGAAGATGATCGTGACAGCATAGCAATTTATACGCCGATATCAAACCGCAATGCCACCCGAGCAGAAAATTTATAGGTATCATCGTCAGTATCGTGACCAGTGATAAGCATGAATGTGTGGGAAAAAAATAAAAAGAAGAAGAATCATGTATTCAGTGTGCGCAAAGACGCGCCGCGCGGGGTCAGTCACGATTAAAATATCAATGTGGCATATCATCAATGCGGGGTATCCCGCATTCTATTTTTATTGCGCTGCAATGTATTTACGGTACCAGAGAGCATTCCCGCCTGCTATAGGTTCCCATTTCTGTCACTGCCCTCCTTACGCCCGTCGCCGTTAAAGCCGCACGAACGTTACGTCGCGTGCGTGTGCGTAACGAGGTAAAATTCTCTCGCGAATGAACGAGCCGAGAGCCGCTCGCTCGAAAGTAGATTCACGGATCCTCGCCTTGTAATCGCCTTAGTCGAGAGAGCTTGCCTCTGCTACGGTAGATTCCTACAGCTTGACGTTCTCCATGTTTATACAAGGTGTCCTGCACACAGCTGCGCTTGTGTCTATTTTACAATAGGATCGTAACTAGTAAAGGCCGGAACACAGACCTTTGCTCAACACATAATGCATAAAGTAGAAAAAAATTAACCAGAGTCTTTTATTCTATAGAAAGGAAGGAAATGCAAGACTTTGATCAATTTATTTTCTTTTGCGTTATGCAAGATTCTTCTGCACTCTCGCCTTAAGTCTTGAGAAATTTACTTGATCACAGTCAAAGAAAAATAATCGACTATTGGTTAATTTCTTACGGCCCTATTGTGGTAGGCACTAGAAAGATCCTCGAAATCTGGACGTTTTTATACAATTGGCGTAAGCTCGTTCCGCCAAAGCGCGTCGATTTCATTCAGCGTCGAGCGTTCCGTTTCCGAGCTTCAATTCAAATCTCAATCCTATATCAGTTACTGTGAGACACCCCGTGTACCACGGCGTGTAGGACGTGCCGCGAGATAGAAGGCGCGTTAACATTGAAAATGCGTTGAGTATACCTGCGATGCGTTGCGTTGCGTTGCATCGCGACGCGGTGCATCGCTGATGCCGATTCGCACAACTGACCGCTTGAGATTAACCGGTGAGATTCTCCGCGAGCAAGAGACGCTCTTCTATCGCATGTGTAGACTTATTCGTTCGTGCGTAAACCTTTTTTCTTCCTTTTTTTTTTATCGCGTCGTTCGAGCAAGGCTTTATAACGTAACTCGACTGTTCTTCCGCGAAGGCGAGAAAGAGAGAGAGAGGGAGAGAGAGGCTCTCGAAGAGGAAATTGAAAGCGAGGGCATGGCTTAGTGAGTTTGCTTATCGTGTACGCGATTTTTTTTTCTCGTCGGCATTAGTTGCCGTGATACGGAGCAGATATTTTAAAAATCAACGCAAAAGAATCTTTCCTTCCCTGAGTTATCTTCAAAATAGTCTTAGGTCAGAATTCATATTTTAGTCCGTTCTTATTTTAAGACTGTCTTAAGTAATGTCTTAAGATGTCATGACATTTTGAGATTCTATTTAAGACAATTAAATATAAGAATTGATTATGAATATCGGCCTTAAAGTGTTATTTCAGTGTTATGAGACGTTGAAGTTGAAAAGATTAGTATGATCACATGGTCTGAATTTTGACAACCTCTGATACTGGAAGTTGAATCTGATTTAAGATATTAAATGCTACATACATGACGCTACATCTTTTTGCATTTTCATTTTCTATCGCCATCATATCTCTACAATCTACAACAATGACATAACTCAGAAATGATCATTTTTTAATTGCTTAAAAATAGAACTTTATAAAAAAGATTAAAAAAAAAAAGAAAAAAAGAAAAAAGGGGAATACTTTAAAAGAATATACTTTTAATTTTCTATCATCAGTTACTATCAAAATTGTATTTTCAAGTTAATATTACAAAATTTTAATTCAAAATATTCAAACATTTTTTGAAAAAAACCTTGTTTTTCAATTTATGTCACTGTTGCAGCAAGTGAACGATATAACTTATTTTGGCGCAGAAAATGAGCGTCGAGCATCAGTATAGAAAGGCGTCTTGCTGCGAGTTGCGTTTGAGTTTTCGGAAAGGCGCAATGTTAACGAGCGTGACAGGAACTGCGTTTCGAAGTAATGGTGCGATTATTAGGTGTAGTGAAGCGTAACGATTATGCTGGTACATACAAACAAATCGCTAAGTAAACTTTGGACTAGTGAAGGCCAGGATAAGCGGAGTGAAGTTGTAGCGGATGATCTCTTCAACTAAGAAGAAATCGTTGATGTTGTAATTACGGATTTCGTTACATTTGCTTATTTAGCGTTCGTTCAATGTATATCTTTTCGCTTTTATTTTTATCAGGAATTTTGTAAAATTTTCTGAATGATTCTATCTCCCTTTTCTGTGCCGAAACTAAGGGAAATAGATACTTTTTTTCATTATTCTGTAAAAAAAAGATGATAGAGTTGTATGTTTAATGTAAGTGTTGCTCGAACCTCTCCCAGATTTGCTGTTCTGACACAGCAACATTTCGATATTTCCTCTGAACATTCTATAAGTATCGATTAATATTTATTAGAATTAATGTAACTTTGAAACTACGTTTTTCGCTTGAAGTGTATGTACTGCATATACTGCATACGTATGCAACTATGTATACATAACGCATATTTATTTATAAACGCTAGCAAACTCGTTTGCAAATTGTTTACGAAATTATTGTTGTAAAATCACTAAAACCTTGCAAGCGCCGAAACATTTTATATGCTTGACGGGAAACTCGACTTTTAAATGTACGTCATTGACTATCTCGAAATGTATTGATAAAGTACATTTAAAGTTTTATAGTCCTCATGAATCGTCCTCAAACATTTTAAAAACAAATGCATTCCTAATTCAATGCGAGTTTCCATCAATGTAGATTAACTTTAATCGATTCAATTTATTCTTCATTTTTTTTCTAGTTCTAAGAAATAAAATCGAGATTAAAGTTAATCTACATTGATGGAAACGGACCTAAATCATCAAAAAATCCGCGAATTGAAAGGGTGCTTAGTGAGAGACACCTTGTATATAAACCGTTCGTTTCCTAATCGGTCACAATATCCTCGCACTCAGTCTATTTTTAAGTCGCCGGGATCGAAGGAAGAAGAAAAGGATGCAGCAAAGAGAAGGAGACGAAGGAGACGTAGAAGGAGAAAGAGAGGAGAAAGAAGTTTCGAACCTGAGAGACGACAGGCGAGCAACGACGAGAGTCCGTTGTTGTCTCAGAGGGGGGGAATTAGCTAGGACACAGAGCCCTCCTCGTCGCGTGTTCCTCCCTCTCGTTTCTCTGCTTCTCCCCATCCCGCCAAATCACAGCGGATAGTTTAAAATTCGCCTTCGACAATCGCCTTTGTGCTTCGGAACCGTACCGGTCGATTCCACCGGCATATTTTCCTCAGAAACCGTACACAGTAACGGAATCGCACCCGCCGTCTGCCTTTCATCTCGCGGTGGAACCGCTGCCTCTTTCGGATTCGCGCCCCTCTCAGCGAATATAGACTCGCCGTCGCTCGATATTTCTCCCATAATACTTCCGTCTCTTCCCCTTAATTATCCTTAAGACGGTTAATCACCGTCAACGGTGAAAACGTTTGGCCTGAATCTGTCGACATGCGCAATCTACGAACGCATAAAGGATTTTGATATCAAACGTGATTTCTGAAAAAAACTCCGAGTAACACCGCAACGGATACGGTAAAAGGTGCTAAAATATTTAAAAAATTTAGTTAGATTTGAAAATAATTTGTTAAACCATCAAAATAATTACGTGCGGTGAGAAAAATTTCTGGTTGAAAATGAACGAATCAGAATTTTATGGTTATTGGTGCTTTGCAGCAAGAGACACAGTGTAACACAGTGATCATTTCATTTAAGGTGGTTTTTTTAATAAAGTGCCAAAAATTTGGGGTGTCTCACGAAGACTCACCTAACATTACAAATATCTGCATAATTTGGATGAAATATTGAAACTACGTGTATATCTTAATGAAATAGTATGTAACATAAAATAGTAAATCAAAAGCTGCATCTTCATTGAATGAAAACAAGATGAAATAATGTTTACTTTTTGAGGTTAAATTTATATGCAAGTTTATCCACGTAAATATCTTTCCAGAATGGCCGTTGATCTGTTACTTTTTTGTGATCATTAAAATCGTAATTTTTAAAACTATTATAATCTCGTTTTTAAGAAAAGTCTATGGTAAGATTTGTATGCAGTTAATCAAAGAAGCATTTGCGAGTCTTATATATCATTAAGTTACACGTGAAAGATTATATTTTTAACATCTTTTCTCTCTTATTTCATCGTTAATCTACCGTAGAATTTTGCACACTCAATTTCAGTACTTCAACTTAATTATATAAAAAAATTAGGCATTTCTATGGTAACTCGATTTATTAAAAAATCGCTTTAACAAATTTGCTTTGGCAAACAATAAGAATGCAATGATTCATTTCATGATGGAAACTCTAAATAATCTAATTAATATAACCAGATGTCCAATTATGATGATCGAAATTTTAATTGATATGATCAAAACTTAACAGAAAAATATATGTAACGCATGTTACTTGTACGCAAGTAATAATTATTTGTTTCAAGTATTTCGAAAGTTCATATCCGCAAATCTATCATTATAAACATCATCATTCAAACTATATTTTGAATCCTAAGCTTAATTAATACTTCAATCAAGATTATTAAATTAAATTTGATTTGCTTATTATATAAAATCGTATCTTCTATCAACTTTACAATTTTTCAAATGAAAATAAATTTTTGTTTTAAGTAAATATAATAATGAGTTTTCTAAAATTTATAATATTTTAAGATTATTATCAAAGATATGCTTTATTAGAGATAACTACTTAATTGTTAAAAAGAAAGAAATAAATTGAGTAATCACTTTTTTTTAGCAATAAAATAATTTTTTCTGTATGTATAGATTAACTCATTTTTAATTCATTTTTTAGAAATTTTTTTCTCAAACAATGCAAGTTTGATTTTAGCAATTAATTTGCGTCATATATAACTATTTTAATAATCCAAAATTATTTTCAAATCTGTATCTATATATAACTAAATTTTTACTCCAGCAAAAAAATTTTTAGATATTTCGTTTTTTCCATATAAATAAGATGTATATCTCGGTCCCATGTGTATAGTAGTAAAGATAAAATCCGATCAGACCTGAGTGAGATTAACCGTTGATGTTTCAATAACTAAATACAATAAAGAAGAAATGTACAACTATCATCGAATCAGGGTGCACGATGCATAAAGAGCCTCCTTAAAACACATCTTTATCCGAGCGTATTGGGAACGAGAGGATGATTGAGCACTTCTGAATCTCATTACGGCAATGTCAATAGCAAGTCACTCATGAATAAGAAGCTCGTATTTGGACACCCGGTATGAGCGAGCTGCAATCGATTGCAAAACTTTATTACAAAAAGAGGTGTCGAAAAATTCAGAGAACCGCATGGTTTCATCTTGCTATTTCAAAAACAATGATAAATGAGCATCGTTTCAATGTCCTTTGCAAATTTGTACATTTCGCAAAAATATAATTAATTTTATTATTAATCATGTCATCGTCATGTCCACAAAATCAATTACATCGTGTGTCGCATTATCATAAATTTGCACGCTTTTTGCTTAAAGGTTGTTCCGCCTATCAACAAATAAAACAAGCATGTATTTTTTAACAATACGGTAACGAGAGGATATAAAGAGAGAACGACATAAAAGCAAAGCGAAACTCGATACGGTGTTCCGTGTTCCGTGAGGCTCTTCCATAGTTGTAACCCGCGTCCTCGCAAGAGTCGGTGCAAGGCTTTCACCTAGGTTGGGCGGGGGACCCCGTTCGCGGCTTCCCCTACTGTCTCTCTC
>NW_017259490.1:4340398-4340983 GCF_001594045.1 Atta colombica | reverse complement strand
CTCTCTCTCTCTCTCTCTCTCTCTCTCTCTCTCTCTCTCTCTCTCTCTCTCTCTCGCTCTTTCTCGCCGAAGAGCACCAGTTTCAGCATAATCTAGCCGAGTGACTTCGTCGGTGCCGCGAGAAGCCGCCGCGTGCCTGACGTATCTACGCCTGCGAGAACGCGGGGAGTTGCTGGAACGCTACGACGACGTGGCCACGTAAAGCTGCCCCAGCGGTTCCCAAACTCGTGCGAAATAGGGACATATACAGGGTGGTCCGTTTTTATCAGGCGATTCTCCGCAGAATGCCAGAACAAGGCGTTTTTATCAGACGACTCGCTTTCGAAAGTATGATTGGATCTACAGAAATTCGAAAATTAGTATATTCGCGTAGCTCCCATACATTCTCCTTAGGTCTGTTTTTTGTTCTTACACTGGAATGCACTAGAACTCTCTCACTTTCGTCAAATATCAAACATATGCCCATCTCACTTTAAGTTTCAAAACTATATACTGGTTTAATCACAGAAAACAGACCTATTGTGTGGCAGATCGAGTTTCGTTTCAACGGTGAATATGTGTGTGTGTGTGTGTGTGTGTGTGTGT
>NW_017259490.1:4321775-4340298 GCF_001594045.1 Atta colombica | reverse complement strand
TGTGTGTGTGTGTGTGTGTGTGTGTGTGTGTGTGTGTGTGTGTGTGTGTGTGTGTGTGTGTGTGTGTGTGTACAGTGAAGTCTCCTATTTCAAATATAAATAATTTTGACTTAAATTATTCTTAAGTTTCAAATTTTTATATTTTTAATATAAAAATTTGTCACTTTTTCGCTGATATTAACGTCCAGTATCCATTGGACGCAAATCCATTCTTCGCAAATCGCCGAAAGAATTCTTCTCCATATCGATAAATTTTCTAACAAATTTTTTAAAATGATAATTAATTTAGCTGTCACCTGCTAAGAAAAAAAAATACATCTATTGCTGTCAATCTGTTTTGCTAATTAATTTTGACTTTGACCTTTCAAGGAAAGCTTTCGGTATAAACTTTGTGTTTTAGAATTTCGATCATTGATAATCGATTGATTTAATGATCGATAAAACATAGTTAATGTACGGGCGTGGCGCGATCGCATTTAAATAATCACTACCGATTAACGACTCACGTATTTGATATTTTCGAAGGCAATGCCGTTCTGTCACCTTGATCTCAGCGGTTTGCCACGAGACGTGGCACCAGATGAAGTAGCTGATCGATTTTACCAACGTAATTTCTACCGCGCCACACTAAATTTGATCGTCGACACGTCGCTGTTGTGAGCCGAAGGGGAAGACGGATAAACCACCATACACACAACCTTATTCATTGAATTACATCTTTCAAGCTGATGCTATACTTTTATTACAAAAAGCAACCGCAGCTATGTCATATCGATTGGGTCAAAGCGGATCCAATGATAGCAAATGTTAAATATTTTGTTAAACAACTATGCAACCATATAATACGCAACGATTCGCTTTTGGAAATATCGTGTTTATTTGCAAAAGTTATTTGCTTTCATCTCGCTAGCTTTCAATGACATTTTACCATATACTGCTGTGAAATTGTTTCAATTTCTGTTTGTAAATATTAATCGTCTATTTGTAAACATCATTAATTGACTATTTATATACATCAAAAATAAAGTATTTGAAAAAGAACATAATTCTCACTGAATTTTCACTTTATCAATGCAACTTGTAAAGTTATCGCGACGATTTATGTTTTAATTGAAATTCTCTTGCCCAAGTCTACTAATCGACAGTATTATCTTCGTTGCATGCCTCCGTTACTTTAATTAATCCGATTAGGCACACGTGATTGGCGCGTTTCTCGTTAGCTACTGTCGCTGTCTCGAAAAATTGAGTACCACTGTATGAGAATATTCTTACGTGCCGCTCTCAAGTTTTACCGCGAATACACGAGACCGTAGGCACAAAAACTGCCACGAGCGATTTCTTCGTTTGACGGTGCGCGTGAAACCTGTAAGTCGTTGTGTATATCAATAATGTAACACGCCGTCGTCTTAATTAAGCTTAATCGTTACACGTTTCGCATCGTCAGACTTGTCTTCACGGACAATTCTGATGTTTACACCAACTTCATTCCAGAAAATAGTCGCTCGAAATGATATTCTATAGACAAAAGAATTGTGAATTTTTGAATAATTAAAAGCTAATAATATGAAGATGTACTTTATACATATATACGTTCTATTACACTTTTATAATACAATTGTTTCTTACACTGAAAAAAATAATGTTACATCAACATTTTATTTTAATTAAAAATAATCTTGTTAATTCAGGACATGTATTAATGAAACAAATAAAATGTTATTAAAACACAAGCATAATGTATTTGTTTTACTAATAGTGTTATTGAATTAAAATTATTTTTAATTAAAACAATATTGTTGATGTAACATCATTCTTTTTTCACTATATTTATGCTAGAAAAAAAATGTTTATGTCGCGCGAATAAAAGCG
Source organism: Atta colombica (assembly GCF_001594045.1). Classification (NCBI taxonomy): domain Eukaryota; kingdom Metazoa; phylum Arthropoda; class Insecta; order Hymenoptera; family Formicidae; genus Atta; species Atta colombica. Next base: position 4,338,429 of record NW_017259490.1, on the reverse strand, counting down.
GAGCTAATCGGTCGCATCTGACACATAGGTAATACATTTGGTTCTCAATTTCTATTGAATATTAATAAGCTCTAAACAAATTCTCTAATTATGCTTCGATACTTAGAAATGTGGCGTGACTTATGCAAATCGATTTCTGTGTAAATATTAATTAGGTAGATGTATACAATCATACGTTCCACGAACCATCCGCATGAGTTAATCTTTTCGAGAATGCGAAAACTATTTATGTGAATTTATTACAGTTTTTAGGTGATAAACATATAATTGAAAAAAAATCTTATCTCTCTCTCTTTTCAAATCATGGAAAAGATGATTACAGAGATTAACACAATAATTTCTGTAATAAAAACCTTCATAATGCTTCTCCATTTATCCATTAATTATTCAGGTCATTAATTGCGACTGATATTTGATTAAATTGTGTTAATCGTACACATATTCGTACACATATTCGTGCGACATAAAGAAACTAATTGGGATGTCAATAGCCGCTGCAATACCTTTGCGATCAAACAGCTTTGCTAGATTTTGCAATAAATTTGTGTATGCATATATATCGCGTTTAATCGAATAAAATATATTCGCTGCTTCGTTGACGGGTCGAATTAACTCGCAGCGCAGTTTTCATAAAGTTCCAAAGCCCGTCGCTTTGTCGGAATTCAACGGAACACGCGCCAATTTAAAGCGCAACTCCGCTCGTCCGCATAAAACTAAAAACGGTTTCTGTCGGACTTCTACATTGTAAAAATGTACATGTCATTGGTGCAAATTTCACGAATGTAAAATATGCGAATAAAATGTATCTCTTTTTTTTATTCTTTTTCTGGAAAAATTCCCATTAACCGAAAGCGAAAAATCGTCGCGCTTGTTGCTGATTTTAGGGAATAATAAATATCGATTGTAAATAAATGAGGATATGTGCCGCGCAAAAATCTGTCAATGATACACAAAATGAATCGAGCTGATTTTTTTCACACGATAATATTCGCATACTAAATATTCTTAACTTACTATAAATAACTCTTTTTCATGAATCATACAATACGGAATAAATTGAAGCTCGAAACTGAATGGAAAATGTTCGTTATTATCAATATTATTTTCCAAAAATAAATACTATGCCCAAGTAATGAGAATGCGAATATGATTTTCGATTTTTTTCAGATTTTGTTATGTGTGGTTTAAGTATCGTTCCTCGTACAAAATTTATATTATTAAATTACATTAATCTTAATCGACTGTTTTGCATTATTCTGTTTATATCTGTTTAAACATTATTTTCACATAAAAAGATATTGTCATTTAAGAATTTTTTTTGCTCCTGTTTTCATTTTTCATATCCTATTTTCCCGATTTTTCATATATTTTACTACTAGTACTTTTACTAGTACTTTTCAATAATTATTTATTCTATCAGTTACTTTTATTAATTTCTGACATTAATATATTTATTTCCTTTATTATTTTATTAATATATTTTTAATAGATTACACTCCAAAAGTTTTTTTTCTCTCTTACAATCAACGTTTCATATTTGTGTTTCATTTATCCAAACACCCTTGAACTCTTCTATTGTTTCGCAAATTGACATACATTCTTTACATTACCATCTATAAATTATGGATTCGCACAGACTGGGCGAAAAAATGAATGGTCGAGACGTCCTCGATGAGAAGGAAAAGATAGCTATCTGGTTATTTTTGGCTATACTTTCAAACCTGTCGTCTGTTGTTAACTACTTTGTTTAGAGGAGAGTACATAAGACTTTCTTATTGATTTTGAGATTTGTAAAATCTCTAAGAAACATCCTTCTGTGACATTCGTTTCAAGAGTCTTTGGAGAATCAACCCTATAACAGAATTTAGCCACTACATGTGATATATGATATATAATATTATTAATTGGCCTATCCTTTTGGCCAACTTCAGTAAATTAGAATGAATAAGTCTAAGTTACAAAAAAGTAAAAAAAAGTAACATTATATTAATAGCATTACATTTTAATTGAAAATAACATCTTTATTAATTCAATAACACTATGAATAAAACAAATATTTCGTGTTCCTTTGATTTAATAAAATTTTACTTGTTTCTTTCTCTTTCTCTCATTAATACCGTTATATATAAATCAATAAGATTATTTTCATTGAAAACAATGCTGTTAATAATTTTTTTCAATGTAGAATGAGACAGCATATGTAAAAAAGAAATAGTATATATACTTTTCTCTTTCACTCTTATTTTGACAAAACTACTCGTGGCCAGACTCAATTGTGGAGTTTCTAGTTTCAACGATCCCGGAGAATCTGGACTCTTGCAGGTCACAAAATATGTAAACCATGACACGCCGAAGCTGCGACGAGGAGCTTCGAGGAGTAAAGAAAGACGGACGCGTCGTCCGTTCGCAGTGACGTTTAGCCGCACTCTGTGAGAACGCGAGATGCAACGAACGGTAGAAAAATGCGTCCGCCTCGCCGTTAGTCTCTGTGTCGAATGCGTGACGTGCGCGTGTATGCGTAAGTCGTACGCACGCGCGCGGAATGAGTAGAGAAAAGAGAAGTAACGCTTGAAAATAGAAAGAAGCGCGACGAGAGACCTTCCTCTTCAGGTATAGATATAAAGTACAGGTATAGGTATAGATAGATAGCTAGCCGCATATAACAACCAATCTCTCGCATGCGCTTCGTCTTCGTGGAAATGATCGTGACCACCGAAAAACGAATATATACTCGCGTGTAATGCTTCGCGCGATCTCGCCTTCGGAGAAGCGAACTTTGTAAAATCGCCTGACACAGTTTTCATTCGACGGCGGCCGGCGCGACGCGACGCGAGACGCCGCACGTTGTTGCCTCCCTCGCGACACAAGTCGTTGAGGCGAAAGGAATGTTACGCGAGAGAGAGAGAGAGAGAGAGAGAGAGAGAGAGGGGGAGAGAGAGAGAGATATCTCCGCTATCCGTTCTCGCGTCGCCACCGCTGCCGTTTCCTCCTCCTTCACGCGCGCTTGCGAAAAAGAATCCAGGAGGCGGGAACGTCGGCGGAGCGATTTTCTCAGCGGAATTTTCGCGGTTCGAAAAGACAAGACCGCGACTGATACTGAGAATCGAGTATCTCTCACTTGGAAGGTATATGAGATGCGATATTACTCGAGAACGAGAAAGAGAGAAAGATAAAGACGGAAAGAGAGACTACGGGACACACGGCGTGCCTTGCCTGCTTGTGTTCTTTCCTCTCGCGGTCACTTCTCTCCCTCCTTGCACTTCCCACTCGTTACTCTCTCGCTCTTTCTCTTTCTATCTCTTTCTCTATCTTGTTCACTCGCACGCCGACTCTTTTTTTCCCCGTCTCGTCCAACGTACCGTAAGACTTCGGGGTCTGACGTGAATCAGGCGTGACATTGGCTCGACACAACAAAACTTCAAATCTCACTAACGTACACACACACACACATACGTATGTACGGTATGTGCGTACGTACGTACGTACGCACGCACGGAGCTGCCGCGAGGACAGGCGGCGGAGAGAGGGAGGGGAAAGGAGGGGAGGAAGACTCTGGCGATACACAACAGCAACATGAGCGACAGCAACGACGATGACGATGTCGACGGTTGACATTGATGTCGGCGACGATGAACGATGAGTGCAAGACACTCGACGACGTCGCCACGAATATAGGTTAATGTTCAGGGCGCGACGGTGGTCGTCGCGCTCGCTCTCTCTCTCTCTCTCTCTCTCTCTCTCTCTCTCTCTCTCTTATTGCTCATTCGCTCACTCGTTCGTTCGGTTCCTCGCTCGCTCGCTCGTATTCGCGTCGTCGCGACATGACGTTACGGGGCCGTGGGATGCCGCCGGCGGCGGCGACGACGACGACGACGACGACGACGACGACGACGACGACGACGACGACGACGACGACGACGGCGACGACAACGACGACGACGACGACGACGACGACGACGACGACGACGACGACGACGGCGGCGGCAGCAGTAGCCACCTTGGGGGGGTCTCTCGCTCCCGTTCTCCAGGCGAGATTGTCTCGCGTTCGCCGAGTCGCGCGGAAATTCGGAGCAGACTCCCAGTATCATTGGGTATTCCCGGGGACAAGGATGAGGGAATCGGAATTGCGAGCAAAGAATGTGCGTCCGCGCGCTCGCGCACGAATACGCGGACAATCCACTCACCAGTGCGAAGAAATTCGTGTGGCAATCCTCCAGGCTGGCGCCGTTGGTTTGATGCGACGGATGCGTCATGGCTTCTCCATCGTACGCCGTACACTCATTTAGTCTAACACTCGAACGGCAACTCCGTCGCCGATCTTATCCCGCTTGCACGAGGATTCCGCGGTACGAGAGCGGGCTAAACACCACGCTTTATTCACTCGGATTCGTACATTTAGGAGGGTTTTCACTTCTCAATGGCGACCGTAAAATGGCGGCGGGCGGCGATGGGAAACAACAAGCGCAGCCGCCGGGTGCGCCCCCTAACGCTCACTGCCGCAGTTCTAGTTGCCGTCGACGGCTACCGTCGCTGCTGCTGCTGGTGCTGCTGCTACTACCACCACCACCACCACCGGTGCTGCTGCCGCTGCTATTGACACCGCGACGGCGACGACGACGACGACAACGAGCGTGGAAAAGATGGCGGCGCTCATCAGGCATGGCTCGTTTACCAGCGCGTTTAAAAGTACATCGGCTATCCTCGCCGCCAGCACGGTCAGTGAATTTTTAATAATTCTAGACGCCACGTCTACACACACAAACACCATCCAGCCATTCATCGGACGTTATTCACTCGCGTTGTCGCGCGCGCGAGTCACACGTTCGTGGGCGACTGCACACGCGTCACTAACCGAGAATACCGAGATCGTCATTTCTTTTCGCTTTTTTTTCCCCGCAGGTGATCGCGCGTCGCGGAATCGCCCGGCACAAAAACCAGAAGAAGCCAACGGTGATGGTGAAGGCGCGGATCGACTCCGCCGGGGAATCGCTCGCCGCCCGCGGGTAAGCGCGCTCGCGTCCGACACGTCGTAGCGCCTCACGTCGCGCAGCCGTACGGTAAAATTTGCGTTACGTAGCGGCGCTGCCTTACTAACGGTGGCCGTACCGCGGCCATATTAACCGTTCCTACCACCACTCCCCTGCGCCTCAGCCAATCGCCCAACGAATCTGACAGGTCCTCAGGGCCGTGCGTCCTCGCTTCTCTCTCTCAACTTCCCCTCTCCCCCTTCTCCTGCCCGCACCCCACCTCGCTCTTCTACCCTTGTGACGCCACGCTTTGACTTTTAATGTCCATTTCTATCGATGTAGAGTCACTTTAATCTTGGATCAACTCTTTATCTTTTTCTAATTTTTAGAATTGGAAAAAATGAAAAGTGAGTTGAACTGAGATTAATGTTAATTTATATTAGTGGGAAAGATCCATTAATGTTTATTTTTATCAATCTAGATTAACTTTAATCTCGGACTTGGTCTTTATTGTTTTCTAATTTGTACAATTAGAAAAAGATAAGGTCAGTTGGACTGAGATTAAAATATATTGATAGAAATGGGCATAATTCTTAGAGAACTAGAGAAAGATACAAAATAAGTTACACTGTAATTAAAGTTAATTTAAATTGATAGAAATGAACATAAATCCGACCTACGTGCCGATTTAAAATCGCAACATATTAAAAATATAAATAAAACTAAAAAAGAAAAGACAATGGAAGACCGAAGAAGAATATTCGACTGTCGATTGAGTCGACTTGTTCGCTATTTACATTTTTATTAGTGTTTCTTTACATTCGTGTCTTCCGTCAATCTTTTTTTCCCTTTTAATATCAGTTTAATTCATTTTTGTTATACTATCTTCATTAATTATATATTTCTATTTTTATACTTTTCTCTTATTTCTATATTTTTACAGAGCTTGCCGTACAACAATAAACGCCTTTATTTATCAATCTATACTTCTATACCACTGTGCGCGATTTATATCCATCTATCAGTATAGATTCTATCAGTACAGATTAACTTTAATCTCGGTTCAACTTATTTTTCATCTTTTTCTAATTCTCAGAACTAGAAAAGAATAAAGAGTTAGTTGAATCAAGGTTAAAATTAAACTACATTGATAGAAATGGGATAATTACCGAGCGAAAAATTGACCGTGCGATTTCCGCGAGTTTTCAAAAGCGCCAGATGGGCGGATGACGCTGTGACGCAGCAACGGTAGACAAAAGGGTCGGTTCAACAGAAAAATATTACATTTCTTTTCATACAAAAAAATCGAATAGTAGAAGAAACATACGAGAAACGATTCCGATATGATCGGGTTTGTCGACTCCAAGAACGCTGTGTACTTGTCGCCGTGTATATATAATCGCGGAAAAGATTTTCATTTAAATTTCTCCTCTTCTCGTGATTAACAGACAGATTAATCGACGGAGTGATTTCCGGTAATCCGTGATGATCGCCATCGACAAGATCGATTCTTCTGGAAAAATGACATTGAATCGAGGAGGAAAAGGCGGTCGCGATCGGCGTCGCATGGTACTCGCGACATACCAGGATTGATTATTGATTATTGTTTACGAAAGCGAACCGCAGCACGTCGTTTCGCGTATTTCGGTGCGGGGCACTCGAATGTCCCGAATACGCCGATGTTCAGCGCCGTCCAATGAGAGAAGGAGAGCGCGCGGGATGGCAGCACCGTACGGTTAGCGGGCATCGATCTCTTCCCCTCCTTTCATCCATACCCCTCTTTCAGGACCCTTTGTCCTTTCCTCTCACGCGTCACGACAAATTTCATCGCGCGGGAGAGAAAAAGAGAGCAAAATTCCTTTCCCGGATGCTAAAAGTGCGCGAGTCCCGAACATTAGGTCCTGGCAGTTATTATTGGCCAATTTTGGAGAGATCTATCTTTTTTACTCTCTCTCTCTCTCTCTCTCTCTCTCTCTCTCTCTCTCTCTCTCTCTTAATTGTCTGGATTTCAAGTTAATTGTGCTTCTCAAAACGAGGTGAAAATTACAAAAGTGAACGAATTTATTAAAACGCTTATAATTCCATTGATCGACACCTAGTAAAGTTTGTTCATTTTTATAATTTTCACCTCGTTTTCAAGATCATAATTAACCTCCTAGAGATCGAGTATGTATATCTTAAAACGAGATGAAAATTGCAAGTGAGTGAATTTATTAGAATATTTATAGTTTTATTTATAATTTGATCGATTCTCTTAATAAATTTGCTCACTTATGAAATTTTCATCTCATTGCAAGATATATAATCGACCCCTTCTAGAAGACGAAAATTGATCCAACGAAATGCAGAAGCATAAACATTTTGATGTCTCGATTTTCGCCTAGAAGCTTCGATTATACTTCTGTTATTCTTTCCTTGCATTTAATTTGCACTCTTTTTTATTTTTATTTTCGCCAAGAATCGAATTGACGACATCATTCGTGACATTGATATAAATAATAAAAGATCGTTTTCTCTTTTTCTTACTCTTCATTTCGAAATTTTCTTTTGGACAAGTATTGGATATCATTGTGAAGAACCATCGAAATTCAATTTATTTTGTTTTAATGCCCATTTTCATAATGTAGATTATTAATGTAGATTTTCTGGTTCAACTTACTCTTTATCTTCTTTTTCTAGTTCTAAAAAAATAAAAAGTAAGTTAGATAGAAACAGACATAAATTATTCAAGATGTTGTTTTACATCGAGAAATCTCACGCCGAATTATTTACGATCGATGTGAAGTGCGATTGCGTATATTCTGCTTTCAGATTTCTGAGATCGCAAAAGTCTTACGAACCCCCGGAAAACGCAGCCGAGAGAATTGACAGAATTTGCGAGAGTCAAACCATCCCTGTGAATGATAACACAAAGCTCGAGGATCATGTTCTTCGCTTTAAACTATTCGTCGCTTGCGAGAGGGAGTTTAAGCATTCTATCCCCAACTCATTGCTTTATACCATCGAGAGTATCGGTTAGCAAACAAAAAAGTTTCTCGATCTATCAAGTGTCAAAGATTCGTTAGATTTATCAACTGAAAAAAAAAACATTCCCAAGCAATATCGAAATTGGCCAACTTTTACACCCTCTTATTTATTTAAATTTTATTTTTTAAATAATAATAATAATATAATATATTATTTATTTAAATAATAAAATAATAAATAAAGATCCATCTTCAGCCTCTCTCTTTCAAACTTTGGTTTTCTTTTATTTTTTGACATAAAACTCGATAAGAAATGACGAATATTTTACAACTTGCTATATGGCATCGATCAATCGACAATAATAAATAAGTGTGAATCTTAAATACATAGGGGATCTGAAGCAATTTTATTCAACACCGGTAGACAGCACGACGCCATATGAAGCGCTGCGTAAAATAGATTTACCCAAGAATTTGCACATCCAACAGGATTATCATCGATTCCATCCGGGTGAGATGTCCCACGGAATTTACAGAACTGTCATGCTGTTTTTCCAACGGCCCAGTGTTTGTACAGCGATAAAATTTTTTTTTCTCCAGATACTGACACGATGTTTAACGGCAAAACGGCGTTTCCGAAAAGCTCCACTCTCGTTACTGGTTTGAAATATAAGAAGAAATATCCTGGACACACGCAGGACAATCCATGGTTGGACGAGCAGATGAAGATCTAAGGAATTATTGTTATAAATTACAAAAACAATTGCAAAAGTTGTATTATGTAAAGATAATAAACTTAAATGATTGTTAAACAATCATTATCCTGTGATCTCTTTCAGGTCGGACATTCTAACGTACAGAAATAATGTAGATTATTTTTTATCTTGATTCAATTTACTTTTCATTCTTTTTCTAATTCTAAAAATTAAAAAAAAATGAAATGTATGTTGAGATTAAAGTTCATCTATATTAATGGAAAGCAGTAGCCACACAATGTACGGATTATAACACACAAAAAACTTAAGCAATAAACGAATTAATCAATCACAGTAGAGACTAAGGCAATAACATAAGCAACAACAAATTCAACATGTTGATTTTCTTTACGTCTTACTGCTTATAAATTTTTCTGTGCCATGAATGTTCATATTTAATGCAGAACATTTTCTTCGCGTTGATTGGATTATACTTTTATATCTAGAGTAGTTATACGCAACTTTTTTTAAAGGTCACTTTCAAAGGGTCATTTTTAGAAATAGGTGAAATCTTTTGGACCGTATAATATTTATTTTGTTTGCATAAGATATAATTTTATATTTTTAGCTATGAGTTGATGGTCACAAAAAATTCATAGATGGATGATCCGACTCATAGACTTCAGATTGCATATCATTGATTTACAGGAATATTCATACGGTATATACAGATAGAGTATATACAGACCTTCAAAGGATATCCTAAAAATGTCTAGACATACTAAAGAACGTTTCTAGAATGTCTCTCGGATAAAGTATACTGTATAAATAGTTATTTCAGCAAAAGAAAACTTTCAACAGTTGCAAAATAAATGTATTGCTGAATCTCTCTCAGTAAAACATTTCTGCGACGTTCTTACGACTTGCGTAAGTACATCGACATTTTGTGAGAAATTTTAGTTTCTGAAGCAAGTCAGGACGTGAATTCGATGTCGTGTAAAGTACTTGGCGAGGCCAAGTACATACGTGATCGCGTAACCACGGATGCAAGCCATAACTTCTCCTCGATCGACCCATCGGTCACACGTAGCAACGTGCCGATGTGGTATCAAGGTAGTAACCAACGGACGGCTCATTTGCGTACAAAGTATATACGAAAAAACGAATCAGCGATCGCCGATCAGAATGTCTGGGATCGCAAGTGCGACTGGTCTCCTGTCCGCGCGAATTCAGCCGATTCGCAGACCGAAGCCTAAGGTGAAGATAAGAAAAGAAAAGAATATTAGCAAAATCGGGACGGGCGCTGCACGTGCGCCCCGTTCCCTTTACAGCAGCCCTTCTCTTTATTTATTCAAATATCACGTATACGTAGAGCGTGGAATTATCAGGTTGTACCCGAGCAGCCCCGTTCGCCCTTCGACCGTTTGCCGGCCTCTTTAATCCTTATCCTTACGGTTGCTCAGTGTTGTGCAACCATCCAGCGGATTGCGAAGCAAAGGAGGTGGTTCAACGCGCTAAGGACACATGGGTAAAAAATTCATATCTTACGTAAGGGAAAAGATGTGATGTTGTAAAAAAAATGTCTACATAAAGAGTAACATTTATATTATAAAGAGTAATATGGAACGCGTAATATGTAAGATCATAAAATAATAATTGATCCTACATTACTCGAGTGTTTCTGACACCCCAACATTATTCTTAATTTTTATTATTCTCTTTGATGATTTATAATTAAATAAAGTTTGACAATATTTTAAACTTCTTTTAGATAAAGACAATTGCAAAATTTTTTTTAATCATAAAACAATTTTGTTAAATGTATGTATATAATAAATAATTATATAAATAGTATTCATACATTTAAATTTATGAGGCCGGAGTATCCTGAACACTCCACGCGAGTGATTAAATTAATAGAGCTATTATAGGTAACTATTTTAGGAAAGCTAAGAAAGAAAATACTTAATCTCAATTGTTGTCATCTTTCCTATAAATTACAGCGAATTTTGTTTATTATATCATTTAATGAAACTCGCGCATTTTTCATTAGGCGACCGAAGGGAAAGCACTTTTGCTGCCGGAGGAGATGGAAATGATACGGACGAGCCTATTAGCGGTGGGTGCAGGCGGTGGTGGCGAGACTGCAGCTGGAAATGTCGGAGGTGGCGACGATGGTTATAATACTGAGATGACCGCTTCGGCGGTGCCCGAGGAGCTCTTCCGGAAATACACGGAAACCGATTCGCGACCTTTGACCCCGGCGCCCACGCTTGCTAGCGGACCAACGGCATTAACTGGTCGCGCAGCCCAGGAAGATTTGCCGGCGACCTGCAACCCGCGCGAGCGCACCACCCTAGTTCTGGATCTCCGAACGACCTCGCAGAACCAGCAGGTGGTCGGTGTCAAATACAGAGTCTCGGCCGACGATTTGTCGCCGCAGATGATATCTTTTTTTCGGCCTTTGTAGATAGATTGACTCATTGCGCTCAAAGATAAGTTTCCTTATCAAAGAAGAAACGATAAAGCGATCTAAGAATAATTGCAAAGATAATTGCTGTAGTTAAGATAAAATACAGAATTCTCTTACAAAAGCACTAATAAAATATATATAAAAAAAAGATTATTAAAATTATTGTAATATGAAAATAATAAAATATGAACAAAATGAATACACGGAAAGAGTTTTTGTTGAAGGATTTAAAAATTTAGCTAGATACAAATCTGAAAATAATAAAACAGATAATTTAAACAGATCATTAAAATAATTATATGTATTTAAATTGGTTGTTAAAATGTCAAAACTTTTTGCAGCATTATCATTGTAAATAATTATTTTGATGGTTCAATAAAATTATTTTCAGATTTATATCTGTAAATTTTAAATTTTTAGCTAATTCAACAAAACTATTTCTTCTACATAGAGATGTAAAATATAAAAGAAAATGAACTGATTTATGCAGTAACATGTTGCAGGCAATTAAAATTAATTCAGTTTTAATTTAATTATTAAAATAATTAATAATTTGTGAGAGCAAATAATTCATGAAGAGATATTGTAATACTGAAAGAATACTTTAAACTTTAAACATTCCCGCTTTCAACATTGAAATTAGCTTTTCAAGCTATCTTGTTTCTTTATTTGAGACGTCCGTTCGCGAAGGTGTTACTTGACAGTTTGTACGGGTTTTAGGAAAACGAAACGTTCAGCTGGCATGCTCTTACGCTCGAACTACCACCAACACCTCGGAAAAGCGAAATATTTATCTGTAAGCCGACCTTACGATCACAACATTCATTAACGATATCTGTGCCACCTCCTTCGTCACTTTCCTCGCCTATTGCTGAAAAATGTGAAATGGTAAGTCAATTTCGTTTCTAGAAGTAGTTACACGTGTACCTTTTTCTCATTTGAGACTGCTCGACATTTGGAAAATAATATTACCATCGCTTATACAAGAGTTCATCCCGAAACGTGGAAGAAGAAGTCGATAGCGACAACGAGCAGCAACCAACAATTATACGAAGACGGGGAAAGCGATTACGTAAAAGAAAGTGTAGGAGAGGCTCGACTTACGGCCAGCAAACGGAAGTTCGTGATCCGCTCGAGCCCACGGTAACACAGGTTTCGCAGATCGGAAACGGATCACGGCGATCGTCGTCAGTATCCATAAAAATTAGACATCTGCATGAAATGTTACATTATGTTTATATATATATATAAAATGAGAATATATACAAAGTCAATTGAGAATAAAAAAAAATTTGTTAATTTTCTAAATTCTCTAAAAATTAATTCTTTAAAAAAAAAATAATGTTTTCTCTTCAATGAATTGTAACAGGCTTCACGTAAACGATGGCGAGGTCGATGGCTCGACATCTCCCAAGAGAACGTCCGCACAGGTAACAAGTCATACGATGCCTCCGAGTTTTCTCGAACCAGATATATTGAAGCATTTGTGCAGAGAGCTGGATCGTGACAAAGTGGAGGCGGAATTCTCAATCAAGGTAGATGCTGATCTTCTATTTCGACCAATAAAAATCTTTTCTATAAATAATTTAATTGTTTTAGAGACGAATCGCCTTAGAAGAAGCGTTACGAGTGAAAGGCGATGCATATACTTTGCGAGGATCTCGTCAAACCAGTGCCAGTTTATCGGTGGAAAACGCTCTTCGGATATTCTCCCGTCAAGCGGCGCGATTTGAATTGCTTGATAGTCAAAGTCTTTGTGGTATGCCGCGATTTTAATTAATACGTATTGATATGTGATTTTCTACTAAAACAAGTAAAAATTATTAAACAAAATGTTCCTGCAAACCATTATTTCTTGACGCTTCTATATTTTAGAATTTATAATACATCATACCTCATAGAATACCTTTTCTTATTTTATCTCATCGATTGGAACTCACGACAACGTAATCGTTACAGATTTAACGTCACTTCAGTACCTCAGTAAACACGCCTACGTCACGTCGGGAAGAAAACTGATATTCGGTCGAATATTTAATAAATTTATCGAGGAGGCGTTGCATAGTGCACGGCACATTTCACCGAGCGATATTGAAGAAGCTCTTGGGGAAGTGGTTGGGAAGGCATTGACGGATGAGCAGCGATCTTATATAAAGTCTGTGATAGGAGATATAACTCAGCCGCTAGGATTTAGGGAATGGTGCGGATTATGCGCCGCTGTCGAAAGGCTGCTGTGTCCTTTGCCACCGAGGGAGAGCGATCCGCCAACGTGGCTCGAAAGAACAGACTTCGAAGCTCTGGAACGAAGACTCAAGTCAGCCGGATCGGTAGATTTCACATTAGCATTGTTGTTGAAGGAGATTCGTGATAGATAGAATATAACGTGTTTCTTATCATATACTCTCATATATATACTCTCTTTTTCTTTATCACAGTGATCGCTAATTATAATGTTCGTATCGTGTAAATCTTACGATGAGTTTAATACGTTATAATTATTTGATGTAAACCTATAAAATAAAATTTTTTCACGGTTCTACAAATGATCCCTAAGTAATGTATATATAAAATGAAAAGTGCGCAGCGAATGTTAAATAGTTTCAAGCAAACACGCGTACATAAATTATGAGTATTAATTTGTACGTAAATCTCACGAATGAAAACTATTACAGGATGTTATTTGATTAATAAATGTGATTATCGAAATAAAATCTATCTTCCAAAAATGTACCAATTTCGATTATTACGATAGAAAAAATGAACCATAGATCAATTCATTCGTGATATTGATATGTAGTTTTTTGTCATATAACTGCTAAATCGAACATTTGTTAATTCCGCACATCGTTCGATTACGTAAAGATTACGATCTGTTCAAAATATAACGTAATGGAGATCACAAATACTTACTGGATTTTTAGTTTTTTTTGTTGATCTACACATGATGCAGGACGAAAAAAAGTTCTTCTCATCTACGTTCATCGCATATTTTATTGCCGGAGCGGACTCGCGTATATCCACTCGAGCGTACATATGTTGCATGCATTCGGTTCACTTTTGATTAATATACAAACAAAGTTTTCTTATTTTTCTTCTCTCATTCTCTCGCACTTAACAACACAATAAATAATGGGTCACTTTTGCTTCGTAAGGATAATATAAAACTGGTCTTTCTCTCTCTCTCTCTCTCTCTCTCTCTCTCTCTCTCTCTCTCTCTCTCTCTACATTAGTAAATAAATTAAGTAAACGAGCGATATGACGAAATGCGTAGAAAATAATAAGAATACGGGATCGTGTAGAGAGTACTAGGTCATAATAATACCAGATGTGTTCCCGTGTGTTATCTGTCAATTTTTGTTCGTCGCTCGGTCGGTCGCTAGTCGCTACGTCACATATTGCACATATAACTAATGTACAAATATAACGAGATGCCTACACGCCCGCGTCCGTGACCAGAAGGAACCGCAATTACTTGCGTATGTGTACGTATTATTTTATGTATAAGTGTACGTTTGTGTAAATGTATTGTGTGTATGTATGGGCGCGCGCGCATTATCCTCATGGCCCTGGGAGAACGTACGCACGATACGACACTACTTGGCTAAAGTATCTATAATACACAGCGCAGCGCTATCCGCCGTATAACGAAATTTTCTTTGGGACGTTCCGTTTGATCGAGGTGTGCCGAAAAGAGGGATTTAGCCGCTTTTTTTTAACGTTGTAACGTTAAAATTTAGAGCGAGCTTCCAGAAGGAAGTGGCACTACCTATATTGCCATTCCGTTCCTCGCTCTTTCCTTAAATCCTTTTTTTTCTATTCATCGCTGCTTTCCCCGTCGGTTTAGTATAAAAAAAGTTGTTGCTGCTGTCGCTGCTGCGGGGCAGTGGGACTGGAGTATGATGGTGCAACGTCGCACATGACGACAAGGGGCTAGTTGCCGTTTGTCGACCGCTGCGTTGCTGGGATCACTGCGTCCCGTTCAGTCCCGTAAATCTTGCCTGCTTTTCTCGCCATATTTCCGAGCATCTCCATTGAGCATTTGTGTGCCGATCTCAACGAGAGCGCCCATTCTTTTAAACTTATCTCGTCCTAAGGTGAATCAATTATTAGTGGTAGTTCGAAATTTAATGTTCTAACTTTTGAGAATCAGATAATTCGGACGATCATTCAATAGATAGTTCAAACTTTCTACTTGAGAATAATCTTAAATCTCTCGGATCTTTCGAGGTTCTATGCTAAGATCTGATTAATGTCTTTATATATTAACGCAATTCGAATTATATGAATTATCCGAAATTGAAACGCGAACATTTCTACTTTAAATTGTTTGAATAATTAGATTATGCAGTTAAAGTCATTTGTTTGAGTTCTAATTGCTGCACTTTATCACAAAGTATTATCTAGAGACAATGAAAGATTCACTTACGGCATTTGTAAGTACGATCTTTGCATCCTTTGTACGCATTACGATGCATTGTTCCCCTTTTACCAATTGCAGATCCGCTCCTACTTCCTCGACCTAAAGATATTTTACATCGCATAATTACCCTTTTTTTTCTTGAAGAGAAAATGTATTGTATTGCATGTCAAGTATGAGATATAATACTAATTGTATTTTGAAAATCATAATTTGATTTTTTATCCTCTTCAATATTTTTCTCCGGTACATGATGTACTTACTTGATCAAGAAATACGAGCTCAGGCTTAGTTGCTGATTCTGGATGTAACTCTAACCGATTTGGATATAGTTTTGCGTAGCGCGTCTGCCATGCACTTGCGAATGGACCTCCTAATTTCTTTATATAACCATGTAATATACAATCCGAACCTGCAAATACAAATGTATTTTCAATTCCATTTAGATTCTAGAATATCCATGTGATATGCGATACACCTACCCTTTTCATCTGTATCAAACCGCTGTTTTTGTTTCGCCTTCTTTTTATTTTCCATCTATGGAGGACGAGACAAAGCAAAATCTTTAGTAAAGACTCGATAATCAGTGAAGTTATTATAGGCAATTAGATAAAATATTTATCTCTTACCTTGTCTGCTTCGTTATTGATTGTCTCGAACACAGTCTCGGCCACTTCAGCCTGCCATCTTTCGGAGATGACTGTAGAAAAGTTTTTGTACAATTCTTGATCCGCATCTGTCAGCTTGATTCCTTTTGTGTCTTCCTCATCGAAAGAGCCGATGTCGAAGGCATCCGCGGCGTTGACCTCGCCGCGCGGCGGTATTAACGGCGGAGTATACTTTAGCAGATACACCTGTTGCCAATCGATACCATTGAAAAACGGATGCGCCTTTATCTCGTTCGCGCCGTTACCACGGCAGCCGAGTCTTTTGCTGACCTCTCGTTGTAGTAAACCTTCTAACAGCGACTGCATCTCCGGCGACAATGTCTCCGGTATTCCAAGACTGGAGACGTTTTGCTTGATTAAAAAAATTAGATTAAATCTTCATGTGTGTAAATTCCTCGAGAGACCTCTAGGAAATTGTCTTGAATCTTCTGATCGCTTACTTCATTCACATTGGATTGCGATATCAAA
>NW_017259490.1:4310042-4321675 GCF_001594045.1 Atta colombica | reverse complement strand
ATATATCTTTCCATTAATAAATTATATTTCATTAAAATAAAGAATAATTAAAATGCAATTTATGCCTTACTTTTCCAAAGAAAGAAAAACCAAGTTAACTGAGATTTATAGTTGTCTATTAATTCATCAGAAAAAGTCTGGAATATTTTACAGATTTATTCTATTCAATACAAATGGCAGCACATATAAAAAAATGTAATTTAGCTGGATAAAAAGATTTATGTAAATTTTCGCTTTTGAAATATCATCATCATCCGATATATATATATAATGCAGTGAACCAGAAATGTTAAAAGCAACATACCATATTCAGCGTCATACGGTCTATCTCGTGTTTATCCTTGGTGTTTAAGTGCCTGAACGGACTACGTCCCATTAAGAGCTTGAATATTACGCAACCGAAGGAAAACCAATCCGCACTCGAATCGTATGGAGTGTTTTTCGCAATCACCTCCGGCGCCATGTATCCATGCGTGCCGCTGTTACAGCATGAATGAAAAGTATTATATATTCAGAGCATTGCGTTACACGTGGAAAAATTCGATTGAATTTCAGATATATATACATACACGCTTGAGTGCGGCCTTTTTTTTAAGAAATCGACTGCCAATCCCAGATCCGATATCCTAATGTGACCGTGTTCGTCCAGCAATATATTCGCGGGCTTCAAATCACGGTAAACGATGTACCTGCTATGCATGTGTTCCAGACCGAGGAGCATTTCCGCGGCGTAGAATTTCACTTCCGGCTCGGTAAAGATTCCGCGTTGGTTTAGATGATAATGCAGATCACCACCGTTCATCAAATCCAATATGAAGCACAATTTGTCAACGGTGTGAAATGCATACGTCATGCATACTATGAATGGGCAATCCATCTGCGATGACAATGCTTTTTTATGTCACATCTGACTAGCGTCATCGTGATTTAAATTTGAAGGCATTGTTTATGATAAAAGAGAAAAAAAAACAAGTCTCTTACCCCGGTGCTGACTATCGAAAGCATCGTCCTCTCATTGAGAGCCAACGTTTCACCTTGCTTCATTTTAATACGTTTTTTATCTAGACATTTCATGGCATACATCTTGCCAGTGTCCGCTTTCCGGCAACCATACACCTCGCCGAAGCCGCCCCTGCCTATTATTCGATGCACGCTGAAGTCGTTCATCGTCAGCTGTAATTTCCGTTATAAAACGCGTGATAATTTAATCTTGAAAATTCCATTCTTGAAAAAGGGAGAACAAAATGAAATAAATATTAATTTATCTGTACCTGGATATTTAATTCTAAGTTTTTCCATTGGCAGAAACGGGTGTATTTATCGCTAGAAATATACAATTTTTCTTTTAATCACAAATTATCACGTCATACAAGTTTATTTGTAAAAAAAACTGTCAGAATGTCATTTGTACCTTTCCAAAAATTTCTGAAACGGTTCTCCTCGCAAATGATTAAATATTTCCTCGATGTACGGCTACAAAAATAAAAGAAATTTCATTTATCACGAATAATATCGATTAGGTAGGCGCAATCGCGTAGATAAGGTCACAAGACAATGACCTACCTCAAATAAGTCAACTGGGACTTCATTTTTCATAAGATATTTGTGCACGTGAGCTACCGCCTCTTGCGAATATTCCTGCAAAAGATAGACACGTCGCCATTCATTAAAAAATAATATACGTACATATAAAGAAAAAATGGAAAGAGAAAATTCTTCTCCAGTTATTATTACGGAACAAAATAGAATTCGCGATGTTGTGTCTATATATATATATATATATATACATACATATATATACTTACATGAGAATGCGACAGTAATTCTTTCATAATGTAATTATCGTAGATTTCACGGGCAAGTTTTCTCCTTTCTTCTGGACATTCGAGCTTCTCGTATGCCTTGATCTACAATACACAAATAAACATTCCTTTATGCAATCGGGTTAGTAGTGTGTGATATATATGCGACGCTACTGGAATTTAACTATATATATGTAGTGTATGCGGGCTAAAAAACACGAACCTCTTCGTAAAACCTAAGTTGCGGAATCGGTTCCTCCGCTACAGTCTCGCAGAAGTCTTTGAATAAAAGGTAACCTGGAAGTACATGTTTGCTTGACATCGGCGAACTTTCAGTAAATTATCACAGCTCTCGCTACATTTAATGCCGTTTCACTACTTTTGCGGAAAAAAAATAATATAACTGGTGTGACAGAGAAACGAATCATCCGTGTAAATTGGCGCGGTCCCGCCAAAGGGATCAGGTTTTTCCAGGTCATCTCAAGCCGGTGATCAAATGGCACATTTTGTTTTGTGACGGGGAATCGAATGTACATTATTCGATTATATTATTGATTAATTTGGGAGATAATATTTAATTGATGCTTGAAATTGAATAATGCTTTACGAACAATAGAACGTAATTAGCAATTCGTAAACGAGACTGTCGATTACATTGGAGGATTGGCTTCAGTAAAATTTTTTTGCATGGACGAATATTTGCGTTGTCGCGTTATGTTGAAAATCTCCGAAATTCACGACGCGAAACAAGTTGCAAGAATTAATCGACAAGTCACGACTGTATTTATCTACATGAATAATATACGCATTTCGTATGATTGTGTTGAATGAAGAGAACGAGAGAGAGAGAGAAAGAGAGAGAGAGAGAGAGAGAGAGAGAGAGAGAGAGAATGAAAGAGAAGGAGAGGTAATGCCGATATCTGAAGTCTATATATAATTGGATTGTACAGAACAGAGAGATAAAAATGCAAACGTTGAGAGAAGATTCTCCTCGCTGCGCAATTAGATTGGATGAGTTGGGCGAATTTATTGGGCAATTTTACGAACTAAATCTAAGCCTCTCCCTTTGTCTTTGATCTCATCAAAGAACGGAGGGACGAGAGAGTGGTGAACGAAGGGCGGACTATCGAAGCGATAGTTTACTCACCTAACATTTGATTAAATATTTTGTCGAAGTTTACTTCATTATTCTTCTCCAGATATCTGTGCATGACGCTCCGAACGCTGAAACAGAAAGGATCGATTTTTCTCATCAGCAATGGTTTATCGTGCGATGACGTCCTTTCCAAGAGACCGATAAAAGCGCAGAAGAGAAAATACAAGCGAATATGTCGCGTAAAGATATTTCCATTTGAAAACCCGAGGGGACCCGGAGATCCCTGAAATTTCCGGAGAGATTCTGAGCTGGGAGTCGGCAAACCCGATCAGTTATTCCATCAAGCGTCGTCGTCGACGTAAATCTATCGAAAATGTACTCGGCACATTTCGCGGAGAATATATTAGCGTGCTCGGTGACTCGAAATCCCGATTTCCATCATCGTCGCTGCGCCTACATCACGAGATTGATCAATATGGAAAACGGCGGAATTGCCGTTATAACTCATCGATACAGTTCGACCCGGCACGAACATGAAGAGCGCGGGGACTCGCGCTCGAATGACAAAGCTACCTCCACAGATACCGAGAAGATAATAGCCAATTTGACAAAATACAACGCGCACCTATTTCCTCTTCAATTATCCAAATGATCTGCAGTGTACATGTGTCACGCAAGAGCACGTGGGCGTTTAAAGTACAAGAGAGTTCATTCCGCATATCACAGAGCTAATAAATAATTAAAATCGCGCATGCCTTCTTATTATCTCGGATATTTTTTACTGAAATTTCAAACCATTACAAATATTATATTAATCAAGGAGATACCATAATATGTGACATGTAAGATTTATATGCTGCAGTAACTTTTCAATGTGAGCGATTGACAATTAGTGCTTTCCAGCAATAGAGACACAGAGATGATACAGTGTAATACAGTGAATTATTATATCCTTGTCATTTACTAATGATAAACAAAGATGATATGATATTATCACACTGTATCATTTGTTGGAAAGCACTCAATAAGATGAAGATTCTTGTTCTCCAGGCAACGTCTCTCAGAAACCGGTTCAGCAAAAATCGTACGCTATGAGCTCGACAATCTTTATCAATCGTTCAATCGACGAGGATTCAAAACATTAATTTAATTCCAAAGTTTTAATCCGGCTGACATAAGCATGAGTGCTTACAAATATCTGATGAAAAAAAAAGAACGCTTGCAGTATCCCGATTTTGCTTTTAACGACAGTTCGTTATGTTATCGTTGCGTAGGTTTTTTATCGTGTATAATATCTGTGCAATAACAATATAATTATTTCGAAACTATCATTCGGAGTTACAAAATAGAAATATAGATTCAATCACAGTATATCGAGTCACAAATTGAGCATCATAAACTGCCTATCGCATACAGCATTACGGTTAATTGTTTCGATTCGATGGATGCAACGCGCGAAGATGCATCCACACACTGAGAAAAATTTGTATTTGTAACAATGTAATTATATGTTACTATAATTATGATTATTACTGCTATAATATAATGTAAGTAATAATAATTATGTGTATAGTTATGTCAAATATATTTAATTGGCAACTGAAAATGACTATAATTATAGTTATTATTACTACAAAATTGATTGCAATTTCTATAAATTATAGTAATTTCAATGATTTTTGTAGTAATTTCGATATTTATTATAATTATTGTCATTTTCGATTGTCAAATATATATATATATACATATACACACGCACACATATATATTTTGTTGGTAAAACTATAAATAGTTATTGTTAGGTGCTAAATTTAAAATAATAATAATTACAGTTATAATATGTAATTATAATTACAAATACTAAAAATTTTTCTCTCAGTGCAACGCAACTCAGTTACTTAGTAGCGGCTATTTCAGTCAAACTCGAGAGTGACCAAGTGATTGAAAAAATAGATTAAGCTGGAAAGAGCGAACAAACCTACCTGCGATAACAAAAACGTAATCGATGACTCTTGAAGAGATAACATCGAAGGGTGCGTTCATGA
Source organism: Atta colombica (assembly GCF_001594045.1). Classification (NCBI taxonomy): domain Eukaryota; kingdom Metazoa; phylum Arthropoda; class Insecta; order Hymenoptera; family Formicidae; genus Atta; species Atta colombica. The sequence continues at coordinate 4,316,732 of NW_017259490.1, read as the reverse complement.
AGAATACATTTTTCGAGGTGTACGTCTTATATGACGATATTTCTTGTGACGAATTATTTTTCATGCATGATCTACATTAGGAAATATAAGGTAAATTGCGATTATTTCAGGTTATTCTACTTTACGAAAAAATGTAAGAAAATTAAATATTTCATCTTTATTTTTAACGACATTAAAGTTAACGTTATTATATATTATTAGATTTAATATTTTCTTCTTTTATACAAAATAAATACATTTTTGATTATCAAAGGAAATCTTATAATAATTTTTGAATATTTTATACATTTCGTCTTTGTGCTTATAAATCACGCGTCAATTATTAATCGGTTTTGAAAAATAGATATTATGTCAAAAGAGAGAACGTAATATCTTCAAATTAAGAATTAATTTAATATTATTGATTATACTAATGCAAGCATTTTATAAATCCAAAACATTTGCCTAATTTATTTCCTCCTAACAATAACTGACGATCAAACGACTGTCGAAATTACTTTGTCATCAGAAATAATAGAAATGCCTTATGTCGATTCACACACTACAAGAATTGGGAATTTTTACGATCGTTTTTATCAATAATTAATCGCATTTGTATCATCATTATTCATTCGATCTTCTGTGGACATCGATTTTTCGCTTCTCCATTCGACTTTACCTTTCCGTACGCCTTTTTAACTTGGCGAACAGATAATTGAGTTCGCGACGATATAGATAATTGAGTTCCACCTACTATGAATTTCTTATTTACGCAATAGAGAGAGGAGGCTGGTCACCATAGAGATCCCAAGAGAACTGATTTCTCGCGCTAAATTATATACAATATATACACTCAAAGTCGTCAAACTAATCAGCCAGCATGGATTTTTAATTTCATGATCGCACAATACTAAAAAAAAAAAAAGATAGAGTTTCGAAAGTTGCAAGGAGTTATTATGTAAAGCGGCTACTTATAAAACAAATATTAAAATTTATTCTCGAACGCGCTTCTCGTCACAGCATGTCAACTTTTATTTCATGCTGACGTAAAAGCGTTTTATCATTTTTATTATCACTTGTTCGATTCTGTAATCTCTATAGTCGCGCGATTATTCACCGCTAAATTAATATTGCGATTTACTGTGTTATATGGAAATAGCCAAAATAGCAACTCGAGAAACTTTGGGGCATTTACAGATGAGACGTGTAATCGCTCGCTTTAGTTATACTAATGATCAATTGGAGAATGGATGAAGTTTTAATTTCTCCAATCTTGTTTGCGGCGGTAAAAGCGAAGTGTATTAGCCAATGAACTTCCGTCGAAGGGCGATAGTTTTTCTCTTCGTGAGACGCTGCCATAAATCTGGCGGGATTTAATATCGACGCTGCCAATTTCGCGTCCCAATATACAGTTCATTGTTGGAAGTACGACGACGAATCTGACAAAAGAAATGTTGAGGGAGACGAATGAAGAAGCTTGCACAAGGACAAGATTTCAAAGAACCTTATCAACAAAAAAAAAACATCCACGTATGTCTCTTTTTGAATGTGTTATATTTAAGATCGTTTTATTCGATTTTATATACGAAGGAATGAAGTTTCAAGTGTCTTGAGAGTGTTGATGAAGTTTTATTTCCTGTGACTAATTGAAGCTATAAAAAGAAAAGGAATGTGAATAAACATGAAACATCTGGGTCCTTGGCATTTTAAAAGTGTCTCCATTATACTGGTCTTATAAAGGTAGAACGGCGTAAACACGACAATTAAGTGACGGAGCTCAAGAATAAAAGACGCAGTTGGACGTAAAATTTGATTAGGGTTAATTTCTGATAAAAGAAGGAGGAAGGGAGATTAATCCATAGTAGATGGAGCACCGAATATCAAGCGAGAATGAATGAGCTTTGCAACCGACCAAAATAAATCCGTGTTTTCACCGATTTGTTGGAGTGCCGCCAGACATCCAGAAACGGACAAATTTTTACCCGTTTGATCTGTGCTCGATCGACGCGATGAAATCCAAATCGAGCACAATGTTATAGGATTAAAAAAGACACAAGAATGGTAGTTACATAAATCTATCCGCGAAATCTAAATTAATTCGAATTGCTCGAAGCGATTGCAAGAAAAAAATATACATGTAAAAATAGAAAGAAGAGAAATTTTCTTATTGTTAACTAAGTGCCAAAAAATGCCAAAATATTTCAAAAAAGTTTAAAATAATTGTTCGAATTTAAGTTGATTAGTCTCTTTTATGTCTTTTCGAATTTTAACTCGCGTCAAGTAAAACACTTAGCATAAAGTTCCGTGTAAAACTTGAGAGAATGACTTTGATCATTATTTTACAGAAATCAATTAAAAGTTTTAGCTTTAAATTATTCAATGGAAAAACGGATAGGATTGACTACAATTCTCTACGAAATATGAAATCTAAGAAAGTGTCTCAAAACAAGCTTTATGTGAATTCTTCCACTGAGAATCACAATAACCACGACGTCTTATAAATGTCAAATCAAACCCGGATTCGCAGAATTCATCTATCGAACCACTTCATCATTTTAGTCGAGCGTTTCTTGGCAATCGCACGATTATAAAGGCAGGGCACATATTATGGAATTGTTTCCAGTGGATTCCAATCGGGATTATTCCATTTTTCCTAGAAATACTATACAAAATTGGTTAAATTAATCTGAAAAACGTTAGCCTAAAAATATAACAATCAAATTGTTTAGTAAAATATGAACGATCCATACTTTTGATTAAAATAACCTGACAAATTTTGTTGCATTTATTACGATAATCAGACATTTGGTTGCATGAATTTAAATGAAAATAATAAAACTTTCTCAGTTGAAATCTTAGATTAATTAGATTAATTATAATGATTATAAATATAATGTGTACCATATAATGTGTACAGAATATTTGATTATAATAATTAGAAATTCTGTTTATTGGATGAATGCAAAACTTTGTACGTTATTAAAATTCAAGCAGTAATTTTTATCCGTAAAGTTGGCTGGCCCAACTTCTAAAAAAATTAACTTTCTATAGCTCATTCGCTTGCACATTGTTTGTACGTGAATTCAGTTGCATTTTCAGTTGCACACTTCTGATAAAAAAGTTATTAAGAACAATTTTAGACGGAGAAGAGGGAGGGGGGGGGGGGCTAATTTCACACTAGGCCTCCAATCACGAGCAAATTAGATGGAATTAGTTTCAATCGATAGATTTTCGTGTGCATATTCCGAAATAAGTCGATTTTTCGTTTGCACCTTTAGTTAATGCTATTAACAATTACAGTTTCATGGACGATGGATTCGGATAGATAGATTTAAATCGCAGTTACTATACTTAAAATAATATGAATCGATAGGTTTTTATTTGCATATTACGAATCAATTCTTCGTTTGCATATCTTTAGTTAAAAAGTTATCATATTCAAATCTATCTACCTAAATCGAATTTTCCTCAAAACTTTAATTGTTAATAACTTTTTAATTAAAGATGTGCAATCGAAAATCAACTTTCGGAATGTACAAACAAAAGGCTATAGATTAATTTCATTCCATTTTTGAGCATAGTAACTGCAATTTAAATCTATCTGCATGAATTTATCGTTCACTTTAATTGTTAATAGCATTAACTTGTTGTTATTATAAATTTTCATTTAGAAAACTATAATATTTTCATCAAAATTTAATTTGCTTAATTTCAAATAAATCTTATTAATTCAATTATAATTGTTTTTTTTCCATAAGAGACTAATTGAACAATTCAGAATTGTTCCATTCCGAATAATTTCATAATACGAGATCTCATTATCCTAACCGACACTGTCGACACCCCAATAATGGCGATACGAGGATTTTCGTAACTACGGCCGGCATCTCGCTCAATTAGCACGTAATTTGATTTTGAACGGTAGTCATACCGTTACCGGCCAACCGATCGTTAACTTTTGGTTTGTGTCGAAATCGCTGCGCCAAAACCGCATAAACCGCGCTAGCTGGCGTATTTCTGCTCACGCCTCAAAAATCAAACCGAAATCTCCCCAACATGCGTCACAGTAAACGTTGCTGGAAGTAGAAGAAGTTTATTGAAACGAGATTGCCCGCTCAAGCTGGCTAAGCAAGTCATAAAGGCAAGTTGCAACGCGGCCGTTTACTTATTTTTATAAAGTATACATCCAAGACGCGCAAATGTCGCGCAATCATTCCTTTGGATGAGTGTATTTACATCAATCAAAAGAATCCATTTTTTTCTTTCCGCAGCAACGTGAATAAAATTAATTATCGGCATGTCAATTATGAGAAAAGTGTTCTACTGACGTTTCCTTCTTCAATTTTATTTATGAGAAAAAACCAAAATGAAATGTACCGTCACATAGCTTTGTCAATACTGTTTCAGTAATTATAATTAATACATAAACATTTGTACATTTTCATCGACGTCCAAATCGGTCTCTCTTCTGTTGAATTCTTAATTGTTGCTTTGCTGCAATAAAAAATCGAATTCAGAGCTTTCTTCTTTTAACAAATTTTTTGTTATTATCATCAAATTTACATCGTTTCAGAGACAATGTATTATTTCAGTAATTATAATTAATATATATAAATATTTGTACACTTTTATCTTTTGCTATAAATTTTTGTTGCTTCGTTGCAATAAAAAATCAAATTCAAAGCTTTCTCCAATTTGACTGATCACAAATATTTTATTATATTATTAATATCGCCAAAATTTATGATCAAGATTGCAAACTCTCGAGAAAGTACTAATCTGCAAACTGCTCGACTCGCGTTATGCAACAATAAATTAAGGAAGCCACATTTGACCTTTTTACGTGCTCAGAGACTGAGATCTTTAACGCTCAACTACATCATACCATATTTTAAACGTGCACAACGCATTTCCAGAACGAGAAATCCATTTATTATATCAAGAAAGAAATCACTTTTGATGTGGTACGAAGACAGACAGAATGTTCTCCGAAGCCAACTCGATTTGACAAAATCATTTATCCTCGACTTGCATAACGCGATCTGGTTGCAGTCGGACGTGAAAGCTCGTCGGTATATATTAATCATTTTCAAAATTGCTTCTTAGGCTAATCGAACGCAGTTAAAACTGCGTAAACAAACGAGTGAGCTCACAAGAGAAAGAGAGAGAGAGGGAGGGGGAGGGGAGGGTACTTAGACTGTGCTTAAACTCCGGTATTTTCATCAATGGACCGCTACTATCCGTTTCCATCGACTCTGCTACCGTTGTACTCTGCAAGCAATTTGACGAGACGGGAAAATTACACTTTGTCCGTAAAAGAGGCTCCGGATTAACGAACGAGTATTCGAGTAAACGTTCTCGAGTATCCTTTTAAGATCCGTGTTGGAAAAGCGGATTCACCCCGGCGGCTCTTACGGAGTCTTTCTCGAGCTTCAATCTCCCGTGCTATTATTCCCCATCTTTTTCCTCAATTTGATGGCAATCTCCTTTTTTCCAATGTGAATAGGGTAGTTTTGCGGCTGCCATTCAGGCAGCTGAACGCGATAAAAGACGATAATTAATGCATATAGCACCGGACGGGTATCCTATTATTTACGGCGACAGTTATACGCAAATGTAAGCGCGGCGGTGAAAAGATACGTAATTGTATAGCTGTCAAAAATGGCATTTCATGATAGTGCGAGACTCGTCAATCCTCGCAGAGAGAATACATTCGATTTCTGAATACATTTATTCGTTTATATATAATATTAAACTTGATATTTACTTTTTGTTTCCCGTATTCAAGCATTATACAATAAATAACGAAAAGACTTTATCAGTCTAAGGATTCTCGTAATGCTTAAATAATATTTCAATATGAATTTATATACATATCCAGTTCTACAAGTTTTTGCGCGTTGAAATTATTATCTTCAAACACAATTTTAAAAGTAATAATGTCATAAATTAAATTGCCAAACAATTTAGTAATATTGATATTAATAAGCATCTTTGATGCTAATAATCAAATATTATAATTTGCTGTAATGAGTTCGAAGTGCCCTTCAATTTTATGCTACATAAATAAAATGCTGACTATGTCACAGACTTTCGTATTAAAAATGTTTTTATTTGCAAAGTTACATATTTCATTATATCTAAAAGTTATGAGACAGGAAACGAGAAGTATATATATGAAGTTCGAAAGTATAAGAGTTAAAAAAATTTCTTCGAGCATCCAAGAAGAATTATCCATTACGGTTAAAGCACGTATGTCTCTCAGACATAATTACTTAATTTATAGCGAGAGTTTACAATAACGCTCGGGACTCGCGAGATGATCTCGTTTATTTACTTCTAAAAGCTGTTTTTACAATCGAGACGTTTTTATTATGACACGAGACTAGAGGCGACGCGTTTGCCCGGCTCGTTGATTGCTACCTTTAATTACATCCAGGACCGCAGCTTCTCCGATATATGTCCTTCCGAGAGAAGCTGCAGCTTCTTTTTCCTCTGTCCGGAATTATTCCCTTCCGCGCGTGAAAACGGGATAGCAGTTATCCGTTCTGAATACCAAGAGAAGAGCGAGTGGCCCAGTATTTTATCGATTCCACCTGAGCCAATCAACGATTAACCGATCCCATCCCGACGACACTGATGGATAACGCCAATATCGTCGCGCTTGAATCCTTTCAACAAGAGAACCACACTCCAACAGATAAAACTTTA
>NW_017259490.1:4300058-4309942 GCF_001594045.1 Atta colombica | reverse complement strand
TATATATATATATATATAATTGAACTAGAACATATGTGATAGGAAAAAGGAATTTGTTGTGGGAGCCAATGGAGGATTAATGTGGCGATAGATTGATAAATCCTCTCGAACTAATACGCTTATGGTTCCCCTCGTCATAATAATCCGGGGATTTATAGAAAGCCGTTTTGCGAATTAGAGAATTTGCAAATTAAAAGAATTTAAAGAGAAAAAGAAAGAAACATCAGTACATCAATGATACGAACAGAAGGAGAAACAACAAACAAAAATGGCGAGAGAGAAAGAGAGAGGGGGGAGGGAGGGGGAGGGGAGAGAGAGAGAGAGAGAGAACAGAGAGCAAACTTTATCAAGTCAATACTAACAATGATTTAACTATTTGCCGCGAAACAATAAGATACTTCGTTTCGCATTCGTACTTTCTCGACAACATTCTCATATTGTCATTTTGATCATTTTAAAAATTAATTACTACAGCAAAATGCTCGATGCTTGTGAAAATCGCGACGTTTTTCATCAGAAATAAGGGAGAAGGAGAGAAAAAAAGACAGAGAAAAAGAAGTACGGAGAAAACAAAGTTTACATTTGCACAGTAATACGCAATTTCGGTATCTTCGAGCTACGTATATTTTTTTTTCTGTAAACATATACCAGAAAATTTACCATGATTGCTCCACCTAGCGTACGCAGAATCGCGCTGTAGGATATCGAATACCAAGCTGTATTGACGCGATCGCTTATATGTATTTCACGCGGGAGCAAAGACGGCAGTTAATCAAAGTCGAAAATTGAGTTGTTCCCAGCTTCTACTATATTAGACATAACGATGATACGTGCCGTATCATACGATACCGCATTATATTTTATAGTTCAAGGATGTACGCACGAACGCGAAGTGTCCCTCGGTGTTTCCGAGGTATCAGTCTCCGTGAAATGTCGAACGTAAAAGCGTTGAGAGAATGAGCTCGTAAGAAAGTTAAAGGCTGTGGAAAGGCTGTGGCCGGCCATCCTCTCGCAAACTTGACAGATAATATAACCACATTATCTATTCAAGAAAAAAATGTATTTTTTTCTTTTTGTGCGAAATTCTCTGTTAACCTTTAAGCAGATAATAGCAGCGTAGCTACAGAACACCACATTTCCTTTGATTTCTTTAAAATCTTATTCTGGAAAAGGAAAAGATGTAAAGAAGATGCAATTTTTTTTTAATCTTGTTCTAGAAAAGGACAATAAAAGGTATTGTTGAGATAGCGAGAAGTTTTAAAGGTTGTCTACAATGGAGGTAATAAGCCGTAAAGTGTGAGAAATTGATCAATCATAGTCGATTATTCTCCTCACATTCGACTGTGATTGGTTTCTTACGGCTTATCTCCACTGTATATACAGACAATTCTTTAAAATTCATCATTATTCTTCTATCTATTTTCTTCATCTCATAAAGATATAACTAATGTAAATTTAACTATAATAACTATTAGAAATGTATACTAGAATAACTAGTAGAAAATATAATCATGAAACTAAACATTTTATTGAGATGTTTTGAGTCTATACGGAAAGGACATTTTTGCTAAAGTATCTTAAAAATTTAATTAGATATATACATTTAAAAATAATTCTGAGCCATCAAAATAATTATATAAAACACTCAAATCGGTTGCTGGAATCAAAATTTTTTGCAATATTGCTCATCATAAAAATTGCGTAATTAGGTTGCTGCGTAATTATATAGATAGATAGTCGAACAAAATGATTTTTTGTATCTATAAGCTACATTTTTAGATACTTGAGTAAAATCATTATTTCCTTGCTTATTTATCTTTCTGTTAACTTGCGTTTCATTAAGTTTGTTTGTTTAAATATTGTTTCGAAGTCATAATTTTATGCATTCAAAAAAAGACACGTGTACGGTGAAATATCGCGTAAACTGCATATTTTTCTGCTTTACGCGATTTATGAACGCGATTCATAATTTACTGAGTTTTCTCTCGATTTTTCCCAGGCTCGGGAATTTTCTCCCCTTTAGGAATCTTATTTTACGCGACGCGCGGGTACACGATCCCTCTGCAGGTGGTTCGCAAGAGCACCTTCGCGAAATGCACTCGAAGGGCATGGTTATCCCGGTGTCTCCAGATGCGCGTTTACGCATTTTTAACTTAAGCGCCTCGTGAAGCGGCGAGGGTTATACAGCTATACGCGATACCGCTTGCGCATTAATGCTGTCATGAATAATCTCAACGTCGCCGCGGGATTTTTTTTTTCCTCTTTTAATTAGCCAGCGCTGAACGAGAGGGAGAGGCTCTGCGACGTCGTCGATGACAGCGTTAACGTTGACTTATACCGGATTTACAGTCGACGTACGGTCGACTGGGTCGGTGTGACAAGTCGAGTATACTCGACCAGTGTCAACGCTTTTAGTTGGAGTTAATTTTAGTCTAATATTAGTCGACTAAGCTTCTCTCAGCGATTACTACGCTACGTAAGCTAAGCATATGACCTGGTTATAGTTTATTTGAGAAAAAAAGACCGTCGGCACACACCGGGTGTCCCCATTCGGTCGCTCAAACTCACCGTCGGACGAGCCTACCGCCGCGTGCCGCACATATCTCCTCTATCCTGATAATGTTAATAACGTTGACGAGTTGCGGATCGAAATTTTATCACGTCGATGATCGTCAAAACAAGCATGATTTACCCACGTCCGCAGACGAACGCCAACGCCCCCGTTCGAGTCTCCAGTCTTTCTCAATGGCGCGATAAAATTCATGACGAATAATAGAAATCTGCTGTTCACTAAGTTACAAAGGCGTTGCAAAAATAATGAACTAAAAACAACTCGCGCACTCTGACATTTTTTAGAATATACCTATTGGAGATGTATCGGGGATCCGATCCAAGCCGTAATAATCGAAGGCTGATCAGAGAATCGGAGGCGTATATATTCTCCACGCGCATGATTTCTCGTAGAGTGTTCGAGAGGAATCCCGGCCGCTTCTGGATCGTATTTATGAGTAGGTACATTCGCGACACAATCCATAAAGTGCGACGTTACGACTTAGTTATTATGACGTGACGGTTTACGCGGAGCTTTAGATGCAAACGCGAAGGAAGTTCTATGGAAACGGTAATGGACCTCACTGGTTAATCCAAATTTAATGGTTATGGGATAGAGTGACCAAGATGATTAATCGAGTCAAAACGTAGAAACAAGATCGATATTGCATATCCCTTAACTAAGTTCTGACCTCTATTATAACGTTTTAAAGAGAGACGATAGTAAGTGATAAACCGCGCAATTCTTAATTATCTTGGAGCTGCGAACTTAATCTAATAGAAAAGTATGGGTTTTATTGTCAATTTTTCTTTTGAAACTTAAGCCGCACACAATATTACGTGACGTAAACTCTTTATTAGCACTGAAAGAATTTCCCATTATTCTGTCATACAAAAGTTATCTCACTTATACCAGTAATCAAAGTCGACCCGACTTTCGCGTAAACGCGTAAAAAATAAATCTGACTCAAACGATACAATCTTTTGATCGTGGCGCGACACATAAATTGCAAAAGCATCGCAGTATGTTTGAAGATGTATTCAAAAATACACTCTAAAGAATATAAATGTAGATTTAACATGCGATATTATAATTATCTATATTATATATCTATATTATAATTATTACTATGATGTCAATATTAACACCATCAAGATATGGATTTAAAACTTCTGTATGTATTAACACATCAAAGTATGAATTTAAAACTAATATTTACATCACATCATCAAGGAATTAAAACCCTCATTTATAACATTAAGGTATGTTGATGTTCCCACCCGAGTATCACACAGTTATCATTTTATTCTTTTGTTCGATTATTCGATATTAAACATGAATAAAGTAGTACCTAGGGAACATTCAGGTGAGAATGTACGCTCCCACGTGGATTTAACACCAGGGGTTTTAAATCTACACCTTTGATGGCGTTAATGCAAACATTTTAACCACACCTTGGGCGCGTCCATTCTCTCCTTCTTGTTTAAAACCTCCGGTGTTAAATCTACACCATTGACTAATATTCATACTCGGTTCTTATATTTAAGAAGCCCCTTGATCATCTTAAGTACAATCTTAAGACGTCACGAACTAATCAGAGGACCGTATTAGCATTTTAAGACATTATTTAAGACAATCTTGAAATAAAAACAAACTATGAATCGTCCCATGCACTAAAAAATCTATTTAGTTGAATCAATTAATTTCTTGTTTGGCGATGGACAAATAAATCCTTGGTTGATGCAATAAAATAATTCAGTTAAAGCACAAAATATTTGGTTATATTGTAGTATTTTACTTGTCTCTGATAAATATTGACATCTGATAAACTTGTTAAAATGTTACAATAACCAAATGTTTTGCTTCAACTGGATTATTTTATTGTATCAATCAAGGATTTTATTTATCCACATTCAAACAAGAAATAAATTGATTCACTACAAGTAAGAATTTAAAATGCCTATAACAATCGAAGCTGGATCTTAGATGCTTAAATAATTTCAATGAATTTACATACTAAATATATTATAGTAAGTAAATTGATTCAACTAATGGATTTCTCAGTTGTGTTGATGTTAATATTAACGCGGTGAGCATTACATAAACATCGTATAGTTAAATCTACGTTTATATTTTTTAGTGTGCTATACGCGATTAATTACATAGAATCATTGTTATCGCCGTTCCGTGCGCCGACGGCTTTGAAGGAATTGCTCATGAATCGACCACGCTTCGCGAACTTTACTGCTGAATACAGTTTAGCGAACTTTCGCAAGAGAGATACCGCGTCAAACAATCGATACCCGGAGCTACTCTTCGCCGACGGCAAACCTCCGTTTGTGCAAAGGCGAGAGATACGTCGTTCAAAATGACACGACAAGAGAATCGAAATATTTCAAAATGGATTTTAAGATTCCATTAACAGACACAGCTATGTAATCCGATATTCAACATCCATTCATTCACGCACCAAGTTCGGTGTGCCAAGATACTGTTTTCTGATTAGTGAGAGAATGACTGACAGAACGATTACGCGATTCCTAGCTAATCGGTTCGATCATTTCTTTCTTTTATATGAAGATCGAGAATAAAAATGAATTATATACAATTTGTCGTTGATGTAAAGAGTATGGATGGGATGTATTAATAGGATGTGTCCGGTGTGTATTTGCGCAAGGACACTTCGTGACACGCGACCTACTGATTCTATTAGCTCTTCGCGAGCGTGAAACACAGCTGAGCCATAAAATTAATTACGTAAATGAATGGATCCTAAGCATTACGAAGGAGTTTGGTCGTCAAACGCATTGCCGATGCGCTCGATTTTACGTCAATCCAGAGATAAATCGAACGGTTGCGAAGAACTGAAAAAAATTTTTCAAAAGCGGATTAGTAACAATTTGAATAGTATGTTAAGAAGTGTCCTTAAAAATATACATTTCGGATTACTTTATTAGTCTATAAACTTAAGAGCAAGAGAAATGAATATGTGTGATCGGAACGTTCCGATGATTTATTATTTATGAAAAGCTAGTTTATTGAGTATATTTCCAGAATTATTGTCTATAAAAAGAACGATTTTGCTGAAGTATTTAGCAATTGGCTAGATACAGATAGATTAGTATTTATCTAGATATAGATCTAAACAGAATTTTATTGCATCATCAAAATAATTACTTAAGGACGCTCAAATTAATTGCTCCAGAATATCAACATTTTTTTTGTAGCATTGTCGTCATGCTTGAACCTCTTATATAATTATTTTAACGATCCAACATAATTATTTTAATGATTCAACATAATTATTTTGATGGTCTAACAAAATTATTTTCAGATCTAACTAAATTTTTTAATACTTCAGCAAAATCGTTCGTGTAGTAGGTTCTCGAGCGTCTTTCGATTTTGCGGTTTGTAAAATTTTTATGAGTCTACAATTTTAATTTTGACATATACATTTTCCGGCTATAAAAGAAAAATAAAGTAGGGAGAAAGCACGTGCTTTCGAATGACGGTTACTTGTAAAAGTTTCTGACTTTTGCTGACAGCAACCTTCGTGTTCTTCGAACACGTAATGTTTTTCCTTATTCGTCGTTTTCGGCCGCGCACATGAAAAGCTCGCTTGGTGTGACACGTGTGAAGTTGGCACCTCATCTTTTTGCACCACAAGTTTTAATGCAAGTTCTATTTGTACCCTCAATAATTCTATATAGTTGCTAGATTTTAGAAATAGTTCGATTAATTTAACTAAAAAAATAACATTTGACAATTTAAAGTGTTAACTTCATTTTTTTCTCCAACCTTTTTCTGTACTCAGAGTGTATAAAAATTGATAATTAATGGAATTTTCTTTCAAATCATAAATCAGTAAAACTTGAGTAATATTAACGGGAACTGCCGTCAAAAATAGCAATATTTATCATTTTTTTTGTACTTTCGAGAAGAAAATGTGCTAGATTTGCGAAATTAATACGCCGTATTTTCATTTTTGGTTTTTTAGTATAAAAAATGCGGAATTCTTTTTTATTTTTATAGGAATTAGAACTAGAATGGAGAGAGAGAGAGAGAGAGAGAGAGAGAGAAAGAGAGAGAGAGAGAGAGAGCTACTGAAACTGTCATTATTTTTTTTATATTAATAGAATGTCATGCTAACTTCACATATCATGTTTAAAAAGAATCTATGAGGTTAACACGACATTCTATTAATATAAACAAAATTACAATACACACACTTTTCATAGTTTTACACTTCCTTATAAAAATAAAAAAAGTTTCACAAATTTTATACTAAACATTGTTCATATGTTTTACACTAAAAACCAAAATTGAATGTATCCAATATATATGCCAATCATGATTTTTTAGTAGAAAAAAATGGCATATTTTTTTATTTTTATAAGAAAACTGTGCAACTATGAAAAGTGCTACTGTCATTTTTTTTTTACATTAATAGAGTGTCATGCTAACTTCACAGATCTTTGGCGTGTCGCCAGCAAAAACGAAGTTCGCTCTACCGAATCGACTTATTTTCACGAGGCCGAGAGCTACGGTTAACATCCGTGGTTTGCCGACCGAAAATAACGCGAACAGTGTAAACATTGGCAAGTTATAATCGATGCAAAGTACCGATCGGCGAAAAGGTTTTCGCGAGAGAAACAGAGATAGCGAAGGACGGAAGAGAGGGAATGAAATTTATTCTATCCTAGGTATTAAATCTTTCAAAGGTAAACCAAAAGTTTAACGAGTATATCGTACGTGGGTTACATATTTGTGCACATAAATGATACGGGATGTCGATATCATCGCGTGAGGAATCAGAAAGTAGATTACCGGTTACTCTACTCCCTCGAAGGAACTTTAAACGTCAAAATGTCACGGAGTGGATGATTTAATCACTTTTGAAATGCAGGAGAAATCGATCATCCTATGTGAACTTGTCTTTACTAAGATCACGTGAATCCATATGATCTTTCGGATGGATCGCAAAACCCGCGAATTATTAATGCTCGTTTCTGTCAATACAGATTAAGTTCGATTCGAGTTCAACTTCATCTTCTTCTAATTCTTATACCCGTTTCTACCAATGCAGTTCAATTTTAATCTCGATTATAATGCCTTCTACCAATATAGATTAACTTCAATCTTAGTCCAACTTATTTTTAATCTTTTTCTAATTCTTCAAACTAGAAAAAGAGAAAGAGTTGAACCGAGATTAAAATGAAACTGATGAAATAGAAATGAGCATAAATGAAATCTAGACATTGGAGATGGAAAATTCGACGCCGGCTGGAAGCCAGCTGTAAACGAGGCACACGCGTAGTGTCGAGCCCTCGGCAACTGGTCAACAGTGGTTTTGTTTGTAAACATTATTTATTCCTGGCGGTCCCGCGGAGTTTTCACGCGGGTTCCCCGTGAAGGGAAACGACGACGTGTCGGCGACAGTGGAGGAAGAGCAGGGAAGAAAAAGAGGCGGAAGAAGAAGGGAGGGGCAGGAAACGGGGAGAGGTCCTCCGGCGGATGTGCGGACGGACGGATGGACGGACCACTGCCGCGCCGTCCGCCTCCTCCTCCTCCTCCTCTTTCTCCTCCTTCGTATCGAACCGCACGCAACGCCACACGGAAATCACGTAGAAGAGGAGTGCATACCTAGGATCTGGCAGAACGATCTTCTTGCTAGCACGGGCGGCCGGCGTGCACTTGCTCTTCTCCATAGCCATCAGGTAGCTGACATCGGCCAGCACCGCCTCGAGGTCCGCCATTTTCCTTGGTGGCTCCCTTTCGTCGGTGGATTGTCGCACGATGATCACCCCCTTGGTCGTCGCCGAATGGGGGTTCTGGCCTGCGTCCTCTTCCTCCTCCTCCTCCCCTCCTCCTCGCTCCTTCTAGCCGTCGTTCGGCACTACCGGACACGCAGCCAACCGCTACGCTCTGCCACAGGCGGTGCCTCCGCCGTCCGTTTCTCACTGCCGCATATTTTTAGCGTAACGCCGACGACGATGACGACGATGGTGACGACGAGGGCGACGACGACGGTGTCGGCGGGGATGGCATCCCGTGCGATCGAACGAACTTGATAAACGCCTCTCTCAGGTCACTCTTGCGCGGTTCTCTTTAATTGACAGATCCAAGACGGACGTCGAGGATCAACGAGCGACGGATCGTAACACGGCTGAACGCGCAGCACTGACTGAGGTTAGTGTCGTGGCAAGGACAACACGATGCTTTCCTCGCGGAGGACAATGCTCTCTTTCTCTCTCACTCCCTTTCCTCTCTCTCTCTCTCTCTCTCTCTCTCTCTCTCTCTCTCTTCCCGTCGCGCTCTTCACCCTCTCGTCAACATCAAGATTTCACTTTGTTCTTATTTTCTTTCCTCTTGGTGGACGCTGCGTTATATTCTTCCGCCTCCTTCTCCTTCTCTTCTCGTTTCACAGTATCGCCTTTTATACGTACCGGATTACGCGCTGCGACGAAGCTGACTTGCTGTCAATCGCGCTAGGCCACATTTTACACGAGCGATCGCGATGTCGTTCTCCTCGTCGCGACTGACACTAGTCAGTCCAAGTGGCTCCGAGTTGTCGAGGTTATATTCCGCGCATTCAATCTCCTCGTTGGGGAAACACACGAAAATTTCACTTTAAAAACGAATATAATGAATGCACTGACAAGACGACGATAGTATTAACATCAAGCACAACTTCACAACTGCTCGCGACGAATCGCACTACGTAAATGTACTACTTGCTCCGCTTGCGTCCTAATTGCTTCAGCGCTCTCTTGTGAGTTAGACGAGAATTATTGTCAATAAAGTAATTCTCCTGTAATCCGACTTACTATTGGAGCAGTCAAGAGGTTCGTATCTTTGCTAAATTCGAGTGATTGCTGATAAGACAGTCTCTCTGTAATTTTTTATTTTTTATAATTGCTCAATCAATATCAACTGTATACAATTAAAGAAATAAGAAATAAGAATTATTCAACATATTAGGTGTAGTAAAAAGAAATCCATTATTTTTCTATTTAATTTCATGTAAAAATAATGGATTTCTTTTTACTACACCTAATATTTCAATCTATCAATCGAAAATTAAATACATAGTTTCTAGAAGATTGAAATCCTATTATTCATTGCACAGAGCGTTGTGTAAACTCTACGTAAAACACACACACACACACACACACACACGCACGCACACACGCACGCACATGCACGCACACACGCACGCACATGCACGCACACACGCACGCACACACACACGCACGCACGCACGCACGCACGCACGCACGCACGCACGCACATGCACACACACACACACACACGCGCGCGCGCACGCACGCAC
>NW_017259490.1:4290335-4300005 GCF_001594045.1 Atta colombica | reverse complement strand
CACGCACGCACGCACGCACGCGCACACACACACACACACACACACACACATTCCTTTGAGATTATATTTTTAACATTAATATATATGTCATAGATGTTTAATTAAGTTTTTTTAAATTTTTATCATACATTTAAAAATAATTTATATATACTATTTGGCGTATTTTTGAAAAGTGTTTTGATAGAATTAAAACTATTTCTTGTTAAATATATTGCAACTGCAATATTATTATAAATTTTTCTTAACATATAAGACGTC
The DNA here is from genome assembly GCF_001594045.1 of Atta colombica. Taxonomy (NCBI): domain Eukaryota; kingdom Metazoa; phylum Arthropoda; class Insecta; order Hymenoptera; family Formicidae; genus Atta; species Atta colombica. The sequence continues at coordinate 4,299,747 of NW_017259490.1, read as the reverse complement.
TATAATGTATTTGCGAATTCGGTTGGACACAATGATGTTTATTAAAGTCAAATATCTCATACAACAAATATTCTATGTCTTAAGGATGTTTTTTTAATAAAATGGCTGTGTGAGATTGTACTGATTTACTCCGAGTGTAAAAAATACACACGTATTTCAAATTATAAAATGCAATATTTTATTTAACAGCACAATAAAGTGTATTGAGGAGATGCGCTTTAATTCATTTCTATATTTGTATTAATCTTTCCATTTGCAATTTGGGTTTATTTTGTCCAGCTCAAGTTTTTTTCTAGGTCTTCAAAAAATGTAAAAAAATTTAAGATTACTTTTCTATCACATAATATTAAATAATTTTTTAACTCAAATGTAATAAAAATTAAAATTTGAATAAAAAAGAAATTTGAGGGAAAAATTTCGCTTGTGTCAAAGAAGATCTAAGTTGCAGACGAAATTAAATATATCTTTACATTAATTTATATATGATATCATTAATTAATGTACACTAAGATGCATTGGGTACGTCCAACCGAATTCGCTATATATATATTTGTTTTTGTTGAACATTTTTTATATACATGCAAAAACGCTTATATCTGCGTGATTTAATGATTTTTTTTCAACTAATTAACAATGATATTTATTAAAGATATAAATAAAGAAACATATATAATAAATGTTTCTGTTCAAGTAATAAATATGCACTTTCGTTTAAATGCACTTTGCTTATCATTTACTATTACCTGTTGAAATCCTATATGCCTTTTCACACATTCTATCTGTAATAAGGAAATGATTTTCATTTATACGGGCCAATGACATCGGCTTGCTCATTGGAAAACGATGAGATCGATTTACGTAAAATGATTGAATTGATCGGATCAATTGCGCTCATTGTTGCACATGCCATTTGGATTCCAAATCGCATTATATAGATTGCAATACCAAAAAAGCAATTGTATCGCACGTAATTTAAAATCACTAAGCTTTAAAGATTTTAAATTGGTGAAATGTGGAACAAAAGTTAAATACGAAGAAAAACAATCGAATAAAAAAGTTAAAAAGCTAAGAGAATAATTAAATAAAAAATAAACTTAAAAGAATAAAGGTAATTTTGAGAGAAAAGATAAAACAAAATAAAAATTAGTGTTGTTCAAATTTAGTTTAATTTTATAATAATATATAAAAAATAATATATAAAAAACTTTAATCTATATCTCGTTTAAGAACATCTTGCGTAATTTATATTAGAGAATTTCATTGTATCTCTATTCCGAAACAATTGCTCCGTAGCTTTGAAGATACCATAAGCTCATAAAATGAAACATCGGTAATGTTTATTACAGTTACTTCGCAAGTCATTGAGAAATGCGTTATTTACGTAAGACCATCATACCCGCAGTTTGACGCATCTTCAAATAGACAAATCGACATGATTTCACTTACGTTTAGTAATAAGAATATTAGCATAATATATGATAAGAACGAAAGCAAATACTTTCCATGAAAAATGAGAGCGAAAACATTTATTTTGAAATGAATACATAAATCAGATTAATCTCCAATTCGTAATAAATATTGTTTGTAATTGCACTTTTCATTTAACATTTACTTGCTTGTAAACAATTTTCTATAAAAATAGATTTTAAAAAATTAAAATAAATTAAAATAATTTAATTAAAATAAATTGTTAATTTTTTTTTCTCTACAATATAGTTTCTTTTAATTCGTCAATGTCAAAATTAAAATTACCATTTAAGATCTTGAGACATTCCAGAATATTTCCAGAAAAGTATCTCTATTGTAACGCACGCATTATCGAATAACGAAATTCCGAGAAAGTAGCATGTAATTTCGTTATATCATGTCGTTATTATATGTTCACGAAATAGTCTCTTATTTTACGAAGTGTGTTAGATATGCTGTCTTGCTGTATCGATATATGTGCCACTGGCTAACGAGCGTAAACGATGCCAGACAGTTACATAAAATGAAGGACACTTCAGTTTCGATGTTCGCTATCGATACAGACTTCCGATGTTACTTGTTCAATTTTAATGATTATACCGTGGGAAACTTCGTTGTAACAATTGGAACATTTCACTAAACAGTTTTGGGTAGTCTCTTAAATAATTTATTTTGAGATTTGTAACCAAATATCTTTTTCTTATATATTTCAAAATGATCCTTAATCTCCCATTGATTTTGACTTTTTGAAAATTGTTCCAAATATCACCTGGTGAACAATCTACTTTCCCTTAGATCTACATACTATAATTACACTAATAATAATCTAGACGATTCAATATTAGGTATATCTTTAACATTATTTTAATAGCCAATTGCTCGTCTTCGTTCACATGAGTATCGAGTACTTTTAAGCGATAACGATGCAACGAAGGCCGAATTTGTGTCAACGGTGAGAGAACGTCGCACACTTGGGCGGCGCGGAACATCCCAGATAATCGTTTGCCGACCTCGCCATCGTTCTTTTTCCTTTTTTTTTTTAACGACAATACCGGTGAATGGATGGTCGCGCGGTGCCGGTATTTACCCAGCCGCATCCGATCGTTCGATCACAGAGGCAGGCGGATGGAATGCCCCTCTGCTCTTCCTCGTATCCGCCGTTGTGGCACGGTGCACGCCGATTACTTTTCATTTCGTTACGTGCCCGCTTCGCAGTTGCACGGTAAGCCGGCACGTACCGGAGTTAATCTCACTCTCCGCTGGCAGAACGAAAGGATGGATGTCCATCGAGAGTGAATCACGAGCGCGGCTCGATGAGAAGCTCATGAAGCTGAAGTCGCGCAGGAGGTGCTCCGATCTCTAACCCGGCCGACGATGCACGTCTCAGCTAAGTGTGACAATCGCTGCTAGGAGAGCTCAATGACGGATCAGCGTTTGCACAAGAGCGTGAGTGAACGCTTACAAAGTACAAAGTACACAATAGACTTGAACTCGCAATTTTTAAACGAGTTCTAAGCTCAAAGAGATCACGCGTTTAATCTTTTTTTTTGCAAAGTATAAAAATCTTAGGATATATGAATCTATTTATCTTGTTCTAACATTTTATGTGGCTTATCTCTCGAACACTGTTTTTTACTTAAAGCGATTTGTGTAAACATTTTTCTTGAAACTTTTTCTGCAGAATATAAAAAGTATATATCGTCACAAAAATACGGTTTTATGTAATCGTAAACTACAAACGCACCAAAATTATGGGTTTATTTATTTAAAATTTATATGTATTTTGCAGTATTTTATAAAATTTTTTATCTTTTAAATAAAATGTAACGTAAGATTATAAAACATAGACTACCTTAAAAGCTTCTTTTTTACTCATGTTTTAAACTTATCAGCTAAATGCGCGATTACGTGTCAATGCAAAAATAGCTTAGCTATTATCATCCGTTATTCTTCTTATTACCTACTGTATTAAGTATGAGCCATCATATATAGATATTATATCACACATTCGACTGTATTAATAATGCATTACGATTCCTTCGATTTAAGTATGACTTAACACTTGACAATTTTTTTTAAGTCTTTACACGCAAAAGGGAATGATTCGCTTCTCAAGAGAATATTTTGGATTGCAATTAAATAAAAACATTTTTTTACTGTGAAATGTAAATACGCGCACTATATTTGTTCGTATTCGATAGAAAAAACGACTTATATAACGAACAGATTATAGAAGGATTTATTTTATCGAACACACGAGTTTCAACAGAATTCGTGTTTCACGAAACAAATCCTGCCATAAGCCGCTATCGCGCAGATTACATTGTGTGCTTATGTAGTATTAAAAGATAGCGAAACTAAAACGAAATGCGATGTAAAAACGGCATGCAAACGTGAATTCGCTTATAAGGAACGCGTTGCATTATTTTGAAACCTTGAAATTAGGAAGGAGAGGTTCCTTAAAAAGAAACCATTGACGGATGATTGCGTTTGGCCGCTTTTCCACTCGACAACAAGTCTAACGCGGTTAAGTCTAATGTTATGCGTGCCAATTTCAGTTTTTACACGTGATAACGGCGTTACGTAACGACGTTTGCACAGGTACATCAGTGACGCGATTAGAAGCAGGAGATGTCGTTCCAGAGGTAAAACAATCTGGGAAATTCTTGAAAAACAACCGTTTGCAATTTGGTCTTGTCCTGTTGTTTGCAGTGCAAACATTCAAGATGACGACATTGCGTTTCGCCGGCACGATTTTCGTTTGCTGCCTTATTTCGAGCACAGGTGAGGTTCAACGTGCGAGTGATGCACTGCGAAAAATATAGCTGGACATAAATACATTGTAAAGTATGAAAAAAAGGATTCTTTTTCGTCAAAATAATGAATAAAATTAATTAAATTAAGAGAAGAAATTTTAATTAAATATTTTTAAAACAGTTTAAAAAAATTTTACTCTTTTCATTTCTGACATCTTTTATTTCATTTTTTAATTATAAGTTTGATTAGCAAAATATCCGCATCTGTGAATTGCACGTGCAATCGTGTTCTTTCTATCTAGAATCAGCGATAGTGTAGTGCATTGTGTAGGCATGACACAAGGCTGTTTATAACTGCAGTTCACATTTTACAAAGCGCGCACTTATGCCCTTCAGGTTGGTCTCAGAGTTGTCAGAATCAAGATACGGGATGGGAAAAGATCGCCGGAGCAAAACCAGCAAACGCTGTAGAGACTGTAATTTACAAAAATGGTGTGACGTCCATAAATAACAATGGTATCATCGCGCCTTGCTTTGATAGGTGATCCATCAAGCATCTTTTTCTTTCGTGTAGATTTTATAATTTCATTTTTTGAATAAATTGCTTAGTTGTTCCGGGAAATCATAAATAAATGCAATCTTTAGATGAATTATGGATATTTTGCATACGTATATAGTTGTTCATTAATAGATGCATGTAATAAACTATACGTTTCATTGTGCGAAAACGAAAAATAACGCTTTGATATCGCAACATCTTTTTTAAGAAAAATTAATATTAAATTTTTGTGAAAAGTACTTATGTGAGGCAAACATAGTATTTACGTAGCTGTATTGCGCACAAAAGTATGTAAATTTATCGTTAAAAAATTCATCTATTATAGGTGTAAAAGTCTGAATTGCACGGCTTTTGTAGTCGATTTCGCGAGGAACATCTGCTACAGCGTGCAAGTAAAAAGCGAGGAACTTATTCCCGAAACGAATGCTACACTTTTCAATAAGATTTGTGTTACAGGTAATAATAAAAATTATTTTTTATTATGTATATAAAGTATTATTAAAATACAATTTATTTTTTATTAAAATTTTTCTAATTTCTGTATTAGAATTTAAAATTACATATGAATTTATTCAAACAATTATTTTATAGAAGAAAATTTAAAGCATTGAAATACAGTTTTATGATTTCTTATTCCTAGAAAAAAAAAATTAGAAATAGTATTTCTGGAAATGCATCTTTTAAAGATCTTTGCGTTTGCATTTTCAGTCCCGCCGAGCTGCAAACAACAGCGATTGTGGCAAGTAGAAAGAACCTTGGGAGCTGTTTTAAAAGAGGGACAGTCTGGCTGGTTCCATCAAGCATTACGAAGAAGCGAGTGTTATGAGAAGTGTCTACAAGCAGGTATGCAAAGTAATCGTATAGATTGTGTCGAATCCTAGCTATCAAATAAATTGAAATTTTCAAAAAATTATAAGCTGTACAATCAATTTTAATAATAAAATGATCTCAGGGAATGAATGTATATCTGCGCAATTTCGTACGGGCGAGCCTCTGTCAATCAATGATACCATTGGCACGTGTTCGTTGTCAAAACTCGAAAGGGGTACCAGACCACAAGCCTACAGATCGTCGATGTATCGAGACGAGTATCTGCAGGATCAGTGCCATAACATAAGTAAGTCGATAAACCAATTTCTTTCGGTAAATCGTAAGATCGAGTTGCATTCAAATTAAATTTAATTTGTACGTACTCTGATACAGCGACGAAGAGCTATTGTTCCTATGCAGAATTTCGAAACGTATCATTGCCATACTCGGACGTGGCGTTACCAGGACTAGATGTAAAGCAGGTATATCTTGTATTTTCTACTGTTTTTATGAATTATCTTCATTTTGTTACTTGATGATCACGATTTTTTAGTGCGAAGAGAGATGTGATCGCAGCATGAATGGTTTCATGTGTAGAGCTTATACTGTCGATTATTCGGAGGAGAAACCACTTTGCTTACTGCATTCCGACACTACAATCGGTCTTGGAGTCAGTTCATTGATTGCCAGACCTAATGTGATTTACAAGGAACAAGAACCTTGTATAGATTGTACGTTTACACAGATAGTTGTAACTTTGGCCATAAAATTTTAATATCAAATAATAATCGATTTATAATTAAAAAAAGTGTTAAAGAAATGTTAAAGAAATATATAAAATTTATAAAAATTAACATATAATAATAAACATATGATGTTGTCCAATGACCTGAAATATTAATTTATTTTATATTATACGCACATTATAGTTATAGCTCTTTTACTTATTAAAATAAATTTTATTTTTCATTTATTTTCCATACTGGCATTGCCTTCGTAGTGAAAGTGGAATGCGGCGAATCAACAATGACAATAATACTGACTACTGCGGAGCCCTTCATAGGACGGATGTACGCGAATGGATATGGAGATATTACGATCTGTAGCGTTAATGGCATTGGGAAAAATATTACGATATTAAGATTACCGCTGCCAAAGAAAGAGGAAATTGACAAGCCTAATCTCGTGTGCGGCCTTACACCCGCATTTTCCATCAATAATGAAAATCGGTACTTGCTTTTGAAATCATCTAATTGAATCAATTCACGGAAAAACTATTTTATTAAAGTATTTAAAAATTTAAATAGATCTGAAAATACTTTTGTTGACTATCAAAGTAGTTATGTAAGGAACTAGTATGTACTTAAGCTGCAAAAAATTTTGAATCAATGCATGATAGAAAAAAATTTTCTATCAACCAGTTTACATAAAAAAATGTTTTACATAAAAAAAAAAATTATTTTGAGTCTAACAAAAACCATTTTTAGATCTGTATCTATTGTTAAATTTTTAAATTAGTAAAACCGTTCTTTCTTTGTTTATATCACTGTCAAATACGATAAAAAAATGAAAGAGATTATATTATAATATGATAATACTAATCGAATTAAATTTTACTAAGCTATTGAATCTTATTTTTTCAGGACGCATACGTTGATTTGGGGTGTCATTGTAATACAATATAATCCGATCATTCAGCGTTTGGGAGATCAATCGGTGAGAGTTGGATGCACTTTAGATGAGAGCGGTCTTCCGGAACCGAGAAACGTGACGGTTCATTCGAATTTCTCTTTCGAGGACCCAAAGTAAGTTTAGCTTTTTTAATTCTTACAAAATAGCGATCACAATTATTTGAAATGAGTAATATATTCACTTAAATTGCCATCTGATGCAAAACCGTCCCGATACTGTGACAAGTATCCTCGATATTCCGGCTCTGGTTATTCTTTTGTAGCGCAGGCGTACCGCCGATTGGCTCAATTGTAGTGAACGTTTCGTCCGAGGTGCCAGTGGTGACAATGAGGATTCTCAACGAAAGCAATATGGACGCTGTCGTTACCCAATTGGGACAGAAGCTAACTCTCAGAATTGAAATTCATCCCGTAAATGGTGAATATTTTTGTTGTAATATTTTATATTAATTACATAGAGAGGATATCCCCAGCTTATAGTTTCTCTTTCATTACTAAATTTTCACTTCAAATTGGAACTTCCCTTAATAAGAGTGTTATAGTATGAATATTTTTGTTGTAGTATGAATTTTTTAATTAAAAAATATTTAAAAGTAACTTTTCATAAATTTAATTTCAGCTGCATTATAAATATATTTTATTTTAAAAAAATTATATTATAAAAAAATTATATTCTTTGGTTTGACAGGAACTTACGACATCGCAGCTGGACACCTTGTAGCTAGTAGCGCATCCGGAGAATCCTCGTATCTTCTTCTTGACGAAATTGGGTGTCCAACAGATCCGGCGACCTTTCCCGCGCTATTAAAGGATCCAATCGATAACCGATCTTTGATCTCAACATTTACTGCCTTTAAATTTCCCGATAGTCAAATCGTTCGATTTAATGTCATCGTTAGATTTTGTATCGAAGAATGTGAGCCGGTAAACAGATATATTCTTTTCTATATTATATATTCTTTTCAAGTTCTTCAAGCAATGATTATATTTTAGACTATAATATTAAAATATGATAAAATTCTTTTTACATAAAATATTAATATTTTTTTAATGAATAAAAATAATTTAGTATCTTTGTATAAATTAATTAGATTAATTAAAAATTGAGAAAATTTGAAATTTATGATTTCTTTGAAGGCCATATGCAGAGGAGGACAACCCTCATATGGCAGGAAGCGACGATCGATCGAGAAGCCAGTCACTGCCGAAGTAACTGAAATTTTTAGAAACCTCACGCCCGTGGAATTACCATTAGAACTATCTATCGTCGTTCAAAGTCCAGTGATAACGGCAGACCCTTTATCCAGAGAAAATCCTGATACGCTTTTGATCACCGGTGGAAGTAAGTTTAATATCGGTATTGCTATCTCCAAGCGAAACTTCGATTTTAGAAATTCGATTTTTGCATTTTTTAATTCTAGATAGTAAAGTTATATGACAGAACTAACGAAGTTACATAAGTTTTGTTCCTTTTTTTTCCAGAATCTGATAGTCTCTTTTGCGTAGACGCGAGTCTAGCTCTGGGTCTTTTGATCTTTTGGTTAATAATTCAAATTGCACTCACCGCTGGTTGCATTATAGCCGTCCGTCGCTACAGAAAAATGGCTGTAGAAGCCGAAGAAGACAGAGCTCAGATATTGGCGAGACATCTTTATGGGATTCACGGAGGAAACTTTGAAATTGCACGAAGGGTCAGGTGGGCCGATCGAAACGATTCCTCAATCGGATGATAGATTCATTTTTTGCATTTTTGAAATGCAAGGGCAATTTAAATATTATTGATATAAAAAGTTTTAAATAAAATTAAAAAAATGAAAAATATTATTACATTTATAAAGTTTTTAAATCATAAAATTTTAAAATAATCACTAGTCATACTTTAGGACTTTAATTACATACTTTATTTGTGGATTTATTTATTTCATTAATAATAAAGAATGGTTTTCTTTCTCTCTCTCTCTCTCTCTCTCTCTCAATTTGATTTTTTAAGAAATTTGAGTTATTAATTTTATTTGAAACAAAAATTAAATTTTTAAAAAAGGAGTAAATCATTTTCACCAATATATATTTTTTTGTACAATTAAATTTTAACAATTTAAATATCTCATAAAAGCCCATTATAATTTATT
>NW_017259490.1:4285625-4290235 GCF_001594045.1 Atta colombica | reverse complement strand
GTGTAAGTGATTCAGATATGAACAAAACTTTTTTTGTGTTGAATACAAATCAATGTTAGTAGATGTATTTACGCTGAGTGACAAGTAAGGACATCTACTCACGCTCGACATAGTTGTAGCCTCGTGGAAATTGTTTCTGTAGTTATTGTCACGATGTTCGAACAAAGAGTGGCAGATATCTCTATCTGTCACTCAGTATAAAAACCAATGTCGCGGTTTATATTCACACAAAAAAAAATCTTGTTCATATTTGAATCATTCTTATATGTTTATTTTTCTTAAGTTTGCCAATCTTACATTAAAACATTTATTATCATAAATTATATTATAATGAAAATTCTAAGTTATCTAGTTTCGTTTGTTGTACACTTTCCACGATTTTTCGGTTTTATCGTCTGTAAATATAAAATATTGTATGTTGAGAATATATTTTACTGCATTCGCAATCGCACTGCCTTGTACTATAACTATATGTAAGATTTTTTATTATTTTGTATATTTTATAGGACAAAGATTGTTAAATGTATAAATATGTCCGGCAAATATATTTGTTGTTGCAAAATCTGTTAATGCTAGAATAACCGAGAACATTTAGAAGAATAGTTTTCTTTTTATGTTACGTATATATGGGATATATATGAAAGAAAAGAAAAAATTATCTTATCTAATTTTATCTTTTTTCCTCATAATTTATGAATTAATATCAATTTTTTTCTATAATTAATATAACTTAAAAGATTTAAGCAATAATGATAATAATAATAATAATGGCAATTTAAAAAATTGATAGAAACTATGTGACTTGAAAAATATTAAAACAACTAACTTAATCATTTTAAAATGAAAAATTTCTCTTCGAGACATTATCACTCTGATAGAAAGCTTGTTTTGTATTGTTACCGTGCATATATCCTTCATATAGTAAAATAAATACAATTGTTAAATAAAAAAAATGTTTTTATGAAGTATTTTATCTATTTCACATCGTTGCCCGTAATGCAATTTTCCTCGATTGCTATAAATAACGTTGTTCGTATCACAAATAGGATCGAATTCCAATGTCGTCTGTGACAATTAAGAATGCTATTGTAAATTCAACTTTAAATTTATTTTTTAAAAGTAAATGAAAAGTTAAAGTCTATTTAATAAATAAGCAATCTGTAATATGGTGACGAGTTACTTTTCAAAAGTAACTCTCCCAATCTTAGCGTTTAGTTAATTATTTTTAGTATAAAAAAAAATTGCAATGTCATTACCAAATCGTTATTATAAAAAATAACGATAAAAATAGCGGTCTTACTTCCTATTACTTACTATTACTATTTGTTTTATTCATATTCTTTTTATTTACAATTACATCCGCATAATATCGTACGGCAAGCTTTCGTCAATCAATGATTCCATCCATCGACAGACGTTGTCGAGAGGCAACAAGACCGCAAGTTTACAGACCATCGACATATCGAGATGAGTATTTACAGGATCATTGTCATAACATAACTAAGTAAATAAATCGATCTGCCTTTCTGCAAATTGCAAGATCTAGTTGCATTTGAATTGAATTTAACTTGCATGTATTGGTATAATGAAGATCGATTGCGTGAAATTTTGAAATGTATTATTGGCAATCAGGCATGATGTAACGAGATTTAACGTAAAACAGGTATATTCTTTATATTTTCGGCTGTTTTTGTGAATGATTTGATTCACTCAATCGATTTTTTTGCGAAAAGAGATGTAATAGCAATGTCGACGGTTTCAGATATCGTCTGCGTAAATTATCGATTATTTAGAGAAATCGCTCTGCCTACTGCATTCCGACAGTACAAGCTTGGAATAGTTGGAATAATTTCGCTATAATTATCAGACCTGTGATCTATAAGAAGCAAAAATCTTGTCTAGACGATATATGTATTTATAATTTTATATACTTTATATGAGATACTTAGATATATTCTATCTATATGTTAACAATAATAACATTTAAATATCATAAAATACCATAACGTTAATTTTAAAGTCATTCACAATATAAAGATAAAAATGAAAAAATCAATAAACTATTATTTTCTGTTATAAAGCACACAAATAAAGATATTTAATACATATAATATTATATATATTTATTACATTATATATATATATGGTGTGTGTTCTGTTTATTTTTCTTACATTTGCTAATTTTGATTAAAACATTTATTATAATAATAATTGTATTACAATGAAAACTATAAGTTATTCAGTTGCAGTTTGTACAGTTTCCAGGATATTTTATCGTTACATCTGTAAACAAAAAGTATTGTATGTTGATTATTTTAATCACATTGTTTGCATTTTCTTACGTTCTGATTATATATAAGATTTTTCATCATTTTTTAATATTTTTTAGTACAAATATTATTAAATACTGGTAAATTAATATTTGCTGTTGTATTATTCATTAATACTGGACTCGAGAATATTTAGAAGAATGATTTTTCATCTTGTATGTAAAAAAGAAAATTCTTTTTATAATTTTAGTAATTTTTGTAATTTTAATTTGCATTGTAGTAACTATTAATTTAATTGTTTCAAAAATATAATTAATGTAACTTCAAAGATTTGAATGATAATAATAATAAAGACGGATTAAAAGAATTGACAAAAAGAATCTCTTTGTCTTGTTGGAAAACATTAAAACAACCAGTTTTAGTGATAAACTAAAAAAGTCTTTGAGATCATTGTTACACTAACAAAAAGTTTGTTACTACTGCATGTGTCTTTCATGTAAATAATAAATAACTTAAATATATTGAAATTTTAATAAAGTATCTCACTTTTTCCACAACATTGCGCGCATTTTAGTTGTGATCGATTCATGTAAGTAATTTTGTCCGTTCCACAAATAGGATCGTAAACCAATATTATCTGTCAAAGGAATGACATTATAGATTTGACATTAAACTTATATTTCAAAAAAAGATGTAAAAGATTTTTAATAAAAAATTATAGTTATACAAAGCATTCCTGCAAGCATTTATTGAATGGGTCATTAGAGTTGCAGGTTAGGGATGAATCATCCCTTTTCTCTCCATTAAATTGTCTATAAGCCATTGGACTGTTAGCATCCATTTGAACTATTTTCACTACGTTATCCAAATCCTATAATGTTTATCGAATTAAACTTTCGAATATTAGATTCCCGATTTTTTTTTCGAAAATATTACGAAAATATTACTTCCAAAAATACAAAATTATACGAAACACTTTACATGATATTGATTGATCAAAATATTAAAATAAATATTAAAATATGAATAGAGTGTATGCAAATTTTTCATTATAATATTTTTATTCATATGGAACATATAAAATAAGAATATCATTGTTATATATTAATTATTAAGAACTCGAACGATCTACAAACATTATGATATATCTGTATCATAGCTTATTGCGCTTAGTATAGAATACGATTATATTTTTTGATATTATAACATATTCAAATGTCTTGTTGAATAGTGTAAATATTTATCCATATATCTCTTACAAGAGATCGCATAAAAGAATATTCACTTACTTGTTGAATCGCGCTGATAAGAAACGGCGATGCAGCAACTAATAAGAATTACACAATACAATGAAGATATTAGAATCAATTAACTAATGTATAAACAATTCACATTATGCATGAAATATTTGAAATAATATTTTGTATTTTCTTACTTAACAACAAGTAAAATAACATTTTGTTAAAGTTTGCCTGATCAAAGATCGTCAATTATCGATGTTATATACTTTTATATGTCTAAGGTAATCTACTAACAGAAATTCGATGACTACTGTTGACAGTATTATGTTGCGCTTCCTTTTATGGAACTAGTTGCCAATTGGTGATTATATTCGTAATGCATGTAAGCGTGTGATAAATAAAAAAAGTGCTAATATTATACTTATTGCACGCTAATTTTCAAACTTTATGTAACAGTGGAAGACCTTGAAATATTAAAAGGAATAATATGTGTAAAGAATAACAATATTTTAAAATTTTTAAAACATTTATGCAATGTTGACAGTTTTTTAACAGATAAACTTTAATAAAATGCTATTTTATTTGTTGAATAAAAAAGTTATTTCAAATAACTCGTGTTTCGTGATGCGAAATACTTGCTTATGTATCAATTCGCCAAATAGCTCGCCGCTCTCAGTGCGATTGACTCGCGATCTGTGGATCTGAATTCGATGTGAATTCGGATTCCACTTGTGTCCCGCATACGCGATTTGTCGCACTCGCCGTTCGGCATTAAACTCCAGATCTCCTCGAGTGTTGACAAACTAAAGAGTTGTAAAAGTGCAATTAAAAAATCAAATTAAAAAAATTATCAATAAAAAACTTAAAGAAATTTGCCAATGAGAGCTTGTACTAGATGTTCAATGTGATAATAATGATTCATGTATTCACAAAAATATAATATAATATAGTATTATAAGTAACTTTTTTGGTAGTTTGAGTATTCGACGAGATACAACAGACGAAGATTACAGTCTTGACAAAAATTACAGCTTAACAATGTATTTTACACTTCTGACAACACTTATCAAATTAATTCAATTCTGTTCAATTTCTGAAG
>NW_017259490.1:4275533-4285525 GCF_001594045.1 Atta colombica | reverse complement strand
ATATATATATATAATATTTTTATGAATACATGAATCATTATTATCACATTGAACACTTGGTGCAGGCTCTCATTAGCAAATTTCCTTAAGTTTTTTTTATTATTAAATTTAGAGCCTTTTTATTGTAAAATTATTGTTATAAAAAGATTATATTCAACCATTAAAAACATTTCTATCGAAATGTATTTAAAAAATATATATCGTCTTACTAGTTACGACGAAGTTCTTTGTCCCGTGTAACCATAAAGATATTTCATTGTTCAATTCTGAATTATGAATAACTTTTTTGTAATTGCAAGAATTAAATAATAAACAACACAACAGAGATATTAGTATCTCTATTATGTTGTTTATTATTTAATTCTTGCACACATTATACATATATTGGTCGTTATTAAAGTCTTTTAGTCTTATTGTCGTACATTTTACTGTGGCACAGTCTTGTTTCACAATAAAAATGGAGAGCGGTCATGCATGACATATTGACTCCTACGGACCTTTAGTAGGACAGATATATACCCTTAGGGAAAAAAACTATTGATAAATGATAAAATGGCCAATAGTTATTTAACTAATAGTTAGTACTGTTGATAAATAGTTACTGTTGGTAAGTAGCAGGATTGGCAAGTAACATGTTATTTGTAATGTAGTTACTACTGTTACAAGTTACTTTTTTTAGTAACGAATGGGTAACGATGTTACATTTTCTTTTGAGTAATGTTCATGGTAACGCAATTACCTTTCTAGGGTAACGATTTCTACTAGTTATTTTTATCGTTACTTTATTTCTAACTACGTAAAAGTTTAATCGTAACTATAGCTCTACCATAAAAAACAGAGATAAAACATTAACTCTGATTGACTATCTAAATTACGCGATCACAACGCTTTTTTTCATTGTATTCATACGTATAAACTAACTCAGGTATAATCTTTACAATATATTTAATTTCTTAAAATAAAATTTTTTCTGTGTTATATCTTACAAATTAAATACATGTATATAATGCAGATTATAAACAACATTTTTTTATTATAGTATAATTTTACTCTTAGAGTATTCACAATGAATCATTCGTATCTTGTTTCTTTTCTTCGAAATACTGCACCTGATTAAATAATTTTTTTCATTCTTTCCTTCTTTTTAAATATATAACTTCATAAATGTTTTTTAAAAATGTTAAAATATATATAAGAATCTATTTATAATTTTTGTATATTTGCAAAAATTATGGAAATTAACCTACACACAAATGATTTATTGTATGTACACAGTAAAGGAAAATTGTACATTAAAAGTTAAACGTGTAATTTAAAAATATCTTATTAAAAATAATACAAAAAATAAATTTATTTAAATGTAAAAATTACAAAAAATGCAGTATTTATTATGTGATACGACAGCATCTATTTCATTTATGAAAATAACGTACAATGTTATTATAGGCATATATTTTTTGGGTTCTATTTCTCTATTAAAAAATAGAATTTTACATTTTTTTTACATTTACCGCAAAAATTTGCATGTAATATTCTATTGTGTCAAGAAAAAAGTAACAAAGAAGTAATTATTTGTTTTATTTTGAGTAATGATAACGGTAACGAGTTACTTTTGCATTTCAATAACGAATAACGGGAACGAGTTAATAGGGAATTTTTGCAATATCATTTATCTATAAATCTATGATGAATGCTAAGGTCAGGTTATCTTTTTCTTAACAATTACTTAAGAAAAGGATAACGTGACTTTAGCGTTCACTGTATATGAATTCACGTTATTGCAAAAACTCCTTATTTTTTTAGAAAAAAGAACGGTCACAGTAATGAGTTATTTTTATGAGATAACGTTGCCAATCCTGATAAATAATTACTATTGATGAATAGGTATTATTGGTTACTATCAATCAATAAAAATTTAATTAGAAAGAAGAAACTATACATAAAATTTCTTGGTATACATACATATTGTTGTGTTTATTATTGTGCTAAAATATAAATTATAAAATACAAAAATATTTAAGATATGAAAGCGATATATGTATGAAAAAACGAGCAATAAGTAAAACATCGAAAAATTAAAGATAAAAAATGAAAATTAAAATTACATAACATGAAAACAGAATTAATATGTTCTTATCGTAACTCATAATATATTATTCCCTGATAGCAAGCTGACATCAAAGTGACATAGCTTGCTACATGGGTTATTTTTGAAATTATATTTCTATCTGTTAACATTTTCAAACTATTTTTTAGCATATTGCTAGATATATATTAATTTTTTTAATGTCATTAAATGTATTATTTCAATATCAACTCCATATTGCACATACTTATACGTTTACTTGCAATATTAATAAACTATTGGAATCTCAATAGTAACTATTGGAGTCTCAATAATATGCCTAATGGAGTTTCAATAGAATGTTTTCAATAGTAACTGGAACATCACCAATAGTAACTATTGAACCTGAAAAGTTTTTTTTCGTAATAAGGAAACATTAAGATCTACAGTTACGTTAATGGAAAAATTAGGAAAATTGTGTATTTTTTGGAGGAAATAAAAACAATGTTAAAATTAATAATGAATCCAATAAATATAATTATGAATACAATAATAAAACTCCCGAAATTCAGTAATAAGAAATTAATTATAATTGCCAAGCAAATAATAATTCAATAGGCTAACATTGCAACATAAAAATTACCATAAAAAGTATACACTGTTAAAAAGTATACACTGTTAAAAAAAAAGAAATTTGTTTTCGTTACATGTAAAAAAAAAATTTCAAGCAAATTTCAAGCCAGTACGTTAAAAATATTTAATATTGTCAATAAAAATGAAGTAAGTAACTTTACTTCGTAAAATTTTATGAAAAGTACATTAAATTTCATGTACAAATATACAAATATATTTTTCAGTTGCAGATACATAAAATTTAATTTATCATATAATTGAATTTAATTTATCATATAATTGAATCTGTGTAACTTAAAAGTACATTAAATTTCATGATATTTTTAACAGTGTACATTACAATGTATAAATATTTTTCTTACGTTTACTAATATTTCATCAAAATATTTATTATCGGATTATATTATATAATGCAAATCGTTTGTTATCCAGTTCGGTCCTATGAACAGGTTCCATTATGCAGTAATGATACTTCTGTAAATATAAATTATTACGTGTTAAACATTGTAAGGCGCTCATAATTGATTATACTACTTTGTACTGTAATTATGCATAGAAGTTTTTATTATTTTATATAGTTTATAGAACAAAAATTGTTAAATGTATAAATATATATGTTCGGTAAATATCTACTTTTGTTATTGCAAAATTTATTAATACTACAACAATCGAAAATTGGAAAGAATTATTTTTCTTCTATCTTATTGATATAAAAAGAAAAAACTTCCCTATCTAGATTTAGATAAGACTTTTTTCCTTTATGTATATACAAAAAAATATATAAATATAAATATGATATAAATATAAATATAATATTATACCTTTAAATATTCAATTTACAATATAAATATATTTAATATAATTTCAAGGATGTAAGCACTAAGCAATAATAATGATAAAGATAAATTAAAAGAACTAATAAAAACAATCTAATTGTAAGATAAATATCAATTAGTGGATGGCCCAATTATTAAGCAAAATGACAAAAATTAAATATTAATTAATTATTTTGAACATTAATTTTAATGATATATGACTCTAAACATATTCATCCTTATTAAATTTATAAATAACGAATTTATTTAGAGTTGTATATATTACTAGAAGCTTAATATTTAAAATTTTTGTTGTTGCTCAAATAATTCTCTTATATCTATTAACTGTTCATTAATTAGTACATTTACTTTACATGTTTAAAAATGTTAAACAACTAGCTTGACTATTCTAGCATTAAAATGAAAATTTGTTTGAGATTGTTATATCTTATCTTTGAAATCATAATCATGGTGATAAAAAATTATATTGTAACTACGCATATATCTTTCACAAAATAAAAACAATTGTTAAATATTTTAAAATTTTTATGAAGCACACTCACTTTTTCCACAATGTATCATGCATTGTAGTTCACTTTTATTAATGTATGATACACCATCCGTCCCACAAACAGGATTGCAGTCGTTTCTATTCATCTGTGAATAAGAATGATATTGAGAGAATGATATAAAGAGAAAGAGAGAGAGAGAGAGAGAGAGAGAGAGAGAGAGAGAGAGAGAGAGAGATTCAATTATTTAGATTACTTTTAAAATTTATTTAACAAAATTCTCTCTTGAATTAAACATTGTTTTGAATAAAGTTACGGCAATTTTAGTAAGAAAAGAATCATAATTACAGGACAGTTTTTCATGCAATCGGTATTTCTATCTTCAGGTATAACACAATCATTTGTGGATAATACAGTTGTTTCTTGATTTCCATTGGATTTGAAAGCCACTGGCTCTTGAGCCGTCTCCACAGGTATGTTATCCAAATTCTGTGATACACACACATACATTTATCAAATAATTTCAAGATTCTCTTATTAGATCCTCGACACTTTTTTAGAAAATATAGAAATATTATTATCAATAAAACTATACAGATAAATTTACGATATTGATTTCAGAATATTAAACTATAAACAAGTATAAGAGTGCGATCATCTCTTGTTTTAATCTCTCTCACAAAGCGTGTAAAATAAAGATATTATCGTTACATACAGAAAATCCAAATTGTTAAGAATTAATCGACTCGCAAACGATCATGATGTGTTTGTAACATCACTTAATTATTGTGCTTACAATTAGTACAAGTCACAATAATACTTCTTGACAACATATGCAAATGTCTAATATTATTTAAATATTTTCTCCTACAAAAGAGCATATTAAAGAATGTTTACTTACTTGTGGAAACGCGGTAATGACAAACGGCGATGCAGCAACTGTAAGAATTATTCAATATGATTGAGATATTAGCTAATTGATATAAAAATAACACTTCGCATCAAATACAAAATATTTAAAATAGTTTTCTTACTCAATATTAAATAAAACAACATTTTGTTAAAATTAGTTTGTTGAAAGATCAGCAATCAACGTTATATTATGTCCAAGATGTTCAAGATGATATACTGAATATAAATTCGATGATGTACTATTTGGCAGCATTCGTTGCGCTTGCTTTTATATAAAACCGGTTGTCAACCAACGGTTCTGTTACAATATAAGAGGGGATTAGCAAGTAATGCGTCTTGCTTGTAACGTCATTACTGCTACAAGTTAATTTTTCGAGTATTGATTTGATTGATTAATGATTGGGTAACGATGTTACATTTTTAAGGTAATAGTAGATTTCACTAGTTTTAGTAATTTTATTTCTATTTATGTAAAAGTTTTAATTGTAATTAGAGCATATGTACATATGTATAGGTACATGCATATACACATTTATTTTGTGTGTGTGTGTGCGCGTGCGTGCGTGCATGCGCGCGCGCGTGTGTGTGTGTGTGTGTGTGTTTGTGGATTGGTTGTTATTTGAACAACTTTTAAAATTTAAATTAAAATTTAATCGCGACACTCTCTAAAGTGATTCAATATTTCAAAGAAATAACATCGTATTTTTTTCTGATTTTTTGAATAATTTTAACTCGTGCCACCGGGACACAACGGAACCTTTATGAATAAAATTCGGTCGACGGACGCTCTAATCTTCTTAATCAATTTTAAAGTTTCTTTTTTATTTGTTCGAAATTAAATGAGCTAAAAACTCTTTTTGCATAAACTTTGATTACGTCCAAAGTAAAAATTACCGATCCAACGAAGTAAGAAAAGTCAAAACACGATAACGAATATTGGATCGGAAATCTTTTATTTAAATCATAATCAAAATTTATGTAGAATAAGCTTATAGCTCACTCAACTTCGAACAAATTAAAAAAAAAAAAAACTTTAAAGTTGGTTAAGAATTAGAACGTCGAATTTTTCCGCTCATAAGGAAAAAGCTATGTACGACGTTTTAAAATTTAATATTACTTTTAAATGGTTTTTTTAAATATAGTCTTTTTACAACTGATAGCTATCAATGTTTCTATAAATAAATTTCATGAAAATAAAATTTTCAAAGGAAATTGGCAGTGTTACAAGGGTTCGCGTATTACGATGATAATTGACAACTGTTTGAATAAAAAATACATAAGTAAATACAATAAAATTATTTATTGCGTCGAATATTATAAGATTAAATTTTACAAAATGTTTTGAATTTCTCATATAATCTCATATAATCTCATATAATCAAAAAATTCTGTAAGTTTCTGTTATATAAGTTAAGTTTCTTGTTGAAGCAGTTCAAGTAAAGTGTTTACATTTGGATATATTTTTTGATATTTTCCGATAACGTAGATAATTGTTTTTTACTTTCGTCGTAAGTTAATTTGTAGTTTAATCTGTCACAATAATCAGTTTGATATCTCTTTTCGCGACGTGATTGACAACACTCAACTTTTTTATGGACTACTACCATGAGAAAAATAAAAATCGAAACGTAAATCCAATGGATGTAATGGGAGAGTAATAGAAGCGTAAACGAAACTTTAACATTTTAATGTTTCAATTTTCATCTCCTAGAAGTTTGCGCTTCTGTTTCTCTCTCATTACATTCGACTTACGCTTGATTTTTATTTTCATTAGTATAATTGTAAGCCGACTTTAATAATTTTTATCAGAATTCTACTTAGACATCATATTGATAATGCCTTCCTTAATATCTGATAAGTAGAATTCTGATAAAAATTATTAGGTCACCTTGCAATCAATAATCAAATTAAGAATTGTCATTGATGCTGCGGAAAAAATATTAAACTAATTATTGAAATAAGAAAATAAAAAAAATGTATTATCCAAGTTATCGGCGAATATAAAAATTATATCCATATGTAAATAAAAATACTTTACTTAAGCTGTTTCAACAGAAACTTAATTTGTATATTTACAGACTTTTTGAGATTAAATATATGAGAAATTCGAAAAATTAAATTTAATCTTATAATATTCGTTGCAATAAATAAATTATTATTCATTATTACGTATTTTTTATTTAGACAGTTGTCAGTTATCGCAATACGTATTCTTGTAACGCTGCTAATTTCTTTTGAAAATTTTATTTTCATTTTATTTTATTTTTTACAGAAACATTGATAACAGTTGTAAAAAGTCTATATTTAAACAAATTACCATTTAAAAGCGACATCAAATTTCAAGGCCTCGCATTTCCTTTTATTCGTAAGTGAAAAAATTCGCGCAACGTTCTAACCAATTTTAAAGTTTTTTTTAAATTTACTCGAAATTGAGTGAGTTATAAACTCGTATGACGTAAATTTTGATTACAGTTCATATAAAAAATTCAATATTCGTTATCGGATAATTTCAATTTTTTTTGCTCACTTCATTGACAATTTTTACTTTGAACCGTAATAAAATTTACGCAAAATGAGCTTTTAGAACATTTAATTTCGAGTAAATTAAAAAAAAATGTTTGTGATGACAAATTTTTGATCCATCATATTTAATAATCTTACAAACCTTGCTTACTAAAAAAATCATCAATTCTTTCTTTTTCTTCAAAAACATTTTTGGCACAAAATATTTTCCTTGATGTAACTACGCAAAGATTAACCCGGAGAAAAAAAATATATAGCAATAAAAAAGTATATTTTAAAGATATAACTTCAAGATGGTTTAAACGAAAGATAAAAAAAATTTACTTGATCGCTAACAAAAGAATCACAAATATGTCAAAAAAATGTTAATTTTAACATTTTTAATCTCACTTTTCTCAAAAACCTAATGTGATAGAGCAATTTCATTACAGAATTCATGTTCAGCACGCAAAAAATACGAAAATAATACCTTTATGCAAACAACAGAAACCACGTCAGCTGTAAATGATAATAACAATAACATTAAAATATAATAAGTAAATATAATAAGTAAATATTCAAATAATGGTATTAATTCCTAATTTAATGTAATGTAAATGTTATATTTTAATATTAATATATGTATAGTAAAAATATATTTTAATGTATATACAATGCATAAATTTAATATAAATATGTATAAATATGTATAAATATGTATAAATATAGTAAGTAGTTTTTACATAACGTAATAACAATTACAAGTTAAAAATGCATACATTTAAAATTTAATGGAATATATCCAACATTACTAACACATGAAGTTTGCTAAATAAACACTGTTGTCTGTAACACGTCGATTTTATGATTGTATAAAAATAATAAAGCAAAGAGATAGAATAAAATAACGTTACACAATATTTTATCAGCATTTAAAAAATCGCAATTATCTTCACTTATATGTCATATTTATTAATCACATGGAAACAATATTATGTATTCGTGTAATATTGTACGGCGAACTTTTTGGCAATCAAGTGTTGTTGAGAGTCGAAAGAAGAATAAGACCATAAGTTTACAGAACATCGACGTAACATCGGGATGGGTATTTACAAGATCAGTGCCACAACATGTAAGTGTATAAATAGATCTGCCTTTCTGCAAATTGCAAGATCTAGCTGCATTTAAATTGAATTTAACTTGTACGTGCTAATATAGTAAAGGCTATTATTCCTATGTAGAACTTTGGTACGTATTATTATCATACTTGAACGTGACATTATCAAGATTAGATGTAAAATAAATATTCATTGTATTTTCTGTGAGCAAGCCGATTCGCTTTGTTAATAGATTACAGTTTTTTTAGTGCGAAGGGAGATGACGCAGCTTGGATGATTTTATATGCAGAGTCGATTATAGAGATTATTTGATTGCTCTGCCTACTGCATTTCGAATACAATCGATCTTAGAATTAATTCGATTCGAATTACAAAATGAAGTCTAAAAAAATCAAAATTTTGTTTATACAATAATTTATATTACAAATAGTTGTACAAGCGTTGGCTACAAAATTTTAAGACTGAAAGTATAATCGGCTCATGATTCAAATAATAAGCGGAAATATGAGTTATATTAAATTCACAGTTAAAATTCACAGTTATATTAAATTCACAATTATTATTAGACATAAAGATCCGCGCGATTATCGAAAATATTCACTTATTTTACATTATACATATTGGTCGCTTAAATTAAAATCGCTTTAATTAAAATCTTTTAGTCTTATATTGTACATTTTACTGTGGCAAGCTTGTTTCAGTAAAAATGAAGAGAGAGTTAATACGTCAACTATGACATACTGACTGCTGCGGAACCTTTAGTAAGACGGATGTACATACATAAATCATCAAAGAAACATTGAGATTTATAGCATTAATGGAAAAATTGGGAAAGTTGTGTATTTTTTTGGAGGAAAAAGAACAATATTAATAATGAATTCAATAAATATAATAATGAATACAATAATAAAACTTCCGAAATTCAATAATAACAAATTAATACAGGATATTACAATTGTCAAACGAATAACAATTCAATAGGCCTAACATCGTGAGGCCTAACATGAAAATTGCCATACTAAAATGTATACATTATAATGTATAAATATTCTTCTTACATTTATCAATATTTTATTAAAATATTTATTACCGTAAATTGTATTGCATAATGTAAATCATTTGTTATCCAGTTCGATTTGTTGAACAGCGTCCATAATAATTTAATTCCACGTCTGTAAATATAAATTATTACGTGTTGAGTATTGTAATGTAAATTTGTAATTACACTACTTTATACTATAATTATGCAAAGAAGTTTTTATTATTTTACATAGTTTATAGGACAAAGATTGTATAGAAACAAAGATTGTAAATATATATGCTCGGTAAATATCTACTTTTACTATTGCAAAATTTATTAATGCTAGAATAATCGAGAATATTGAAAAGAATTGCCTTTCTTCTATCTTATTGAAAGAAAAAATTTTCCTATCTAGAT
>NW_017259490.1:4251655-4275433 GCF_001594045.1 Atta colombica | reverse complement strand
CATTAATATATTCAATTTACAAATATATTTAATATAACTTCAAGGATGCAAGCACTAAGTAATAATAAATAATAAAGATAAATTAAAAGAATTGATAAAAGCAATCTAATTGTAAGATAAATATCAGTTAATGGACATGGCCTAATTATTAAGCAAAATGACAAAAATTAAATATTAATTAATTATTTCGAACATTAATTTTAATGATATATGATGACTCTAAATATATTCATCCTTATTAAATTTATAAATAACGAATTTATTTAGAGTTGTACATATTATTTTCGATGCTTAATATTTAAAATTTTTGTTGTTGTGTCCAATAATTGAATTACTAACTGTTCATTAACTAGTATATTTACCTTAATAGTATATTTACATATTAAAAAATATTAAATAATTAGCTTGATTGTTTTAGCATTAAAGTGAAAATATGTTTGAGATTATTGTTCTTTGAAATTATTGTCACGTTAATAAAGAAGTTTTAGATTTAGATAACTACGCATATATATTTGTCATGTAATAAAATAAATATCGTTAAATATCAAAATTTTTATGAAGCATCTCACCTCTCCCACAATTTTTCGCGCAATCCAGGCTTCCTGGATTAGTGTAATCAGCGTTGTCCGTACCACAAACAGGATTGTATTCACTCGTCACCTAAGAATATGATATTTTATTATACAGAGAAAGAGAGAGAGAGAGAGAGAGAGAGAGAGAGAGAGAGAGAGAGAGAGAGAGAGAGAGATCAATATTATTTTTCAAAAGTAGATGTAAAATTTATTTAACAAAATTCTCTGTTAAATTAAAAATTGTTTGAAATAAAGTTATCTTGATTTTAGTGAGAAAAGAATTATAATTACCGGACAGTTTATTTTGCATGCGTTATATATATTGTTAAGTATAGAAGAGGTAGTTGTTGTGGATGTTGAAGTAATTTCTTGTCTTCCATTGGATTCAGAAGCCACTGGACCGTCAAAAGTGAAGTCATCTACTTGAGCTATCTCCATAGGTGCATTATTCTGTGATATACACATACATTTATCAAATTTTACATTTCAAATATTACAATAAAATATTCGACACTTTTTTAGAAAATACTGAAATATTATTTTCAACAAAATTATACAAGATAACTGAGATAACTTTACGGTATTCGTTTCAGAATTTAAAAATAAATATTAAAATATAAACAAATAGGAGTGCGATCATTTCTTGTTTTAATCTCTTTATTCATAGAGCATAAAATAAAGATATTATCGTTACAGAAAAAAATTACTTAAAGAAATCCTAATTATTAAAAATTAATTGACTCACAAATGTCATGTGTCTGTGTCATCAATTATTGTGCTTACAATTAGTACAAGACATGATTATACTTCTTGACAGCGTATACAAATATCTAAAATCAATTTAAATATTCTTCCCTATAACAGAGCATTTATTAAAGAATGTTTACTTACTTGTGGAAACGCAGTAATGACAAACGGCGATGCAGCAACTGAGAATTATTCAATATGATTGAAATATTAGTGCTAATTGATGTATAAGAATTTAGTACGCTATGTACAAAATATTTAAAATAGTTTTCTTACTCAATAAATAAAACAACATTTTGTTAAAATTAGTTTGATAAAAGATCAGCAATCGACGTTGTATGATGTCCAAGATGTCCAAGATGATTCTGCATATACCTTCAATGATGTACTGTTTGGCAGCATTAGTTGCGCTTGCTTTTATACAGAACCGGTTGCCAACCAACGGTTCTGTCTACAATGCATGCAAATATAAGGAATTCCCCAATATAATGATATATTATTCGCTGTATAGTAATTTTCAAATTTTTTCGAAAATAAAAGATTAAAAATAGTGAAAATTATCATTAAAAAATAAAAATATCTTTACAATATAAAAATATCTTTACAATATAAAAGATATTTTAAAATTAAAAAAAAAACATACGATGCTGTTATTCAAATTCTTTTTCTAACAAAAAGTTGAAACAATAATGTTAGAATATTGAATAAGAATTTATCCGTACACTTAACAAAAAAAACTTTTAAGAATTTGTCGTAGCTTATTCAAATTGTCTCATTTCAACAAGTGAGCATTCATTTGTTATTTATTCTTATTGCACACACACATATACAAGAATGTTAGTAATATTCTATCGACATAATTATTATCTTTTCAGTCGCGTTATTAGTAATTACAATAGAATTGTGCAGTATCTCGCAGTATTTTAAAACCATAAAAAATTAAGAGTTGTAGTTTCTATGCTGACATATGTGTGCGTGTATATTGTTGTAATTAATTAATAGTAAATAAATAATCGATGCAATAATATTAAAATATAATAAATGTTCATATAAAGGAGTTCATATAATTAATTAGTTCCCTAATTTAATGTAATGTAAATGTTACATTTTAATTTAATATAATTATAGAAATATACTTTAATGTATAACGTATAAACTTAATATAAGTATATAAATATTCATAAGCCGTAATTTTTACATAACGTAACAGCAATTACAAATTAAAAATATATATACATTTAAAATGTAATGAGATACATCAAACGTTACGTTAATACATAAAGTTTGCGACATGTTGATATTACCAGGAATTAACGATTTGCGATTGTATATCAGAAATTTTCTCTAATTGTACGTATAAGTCTGTAACATTTCAAATATGACAGTTTTATCATTTGTTTATACGAACAAAAAATAATAAAAGGCAAAAAGATAAAATGTTTTACGTTAAAAATTAACATTTATCTTTACCTGTATGTCATGTTTATCGATCATATGGAAGGAGTGATGGCGGACCATATGGTATTCAATTACTGCTCAGCTGGCTATATGGTTCACAAGCTCTGATCACTCTTATCTCAAGTTCTTAAAAAATATTGAGCGTATTAGATAATTTACTCATCGAAATAAGAAATTATAAACGATTCAATAATCAAATAGAAGTAATGAAGAGAAGTTTTATAGAAATTTATGTTAAGAAAGTTTAAGTAAATTTAATGTAATAACGAAAAAAGAACAATAATATATAGGAGTAATGTAATATTTACGTGGATTGCAATTTTTCGCGCAATTAAATCTTCCTATATTCCAGTAGGTTACGTTATCGGTGCCGCATACTGGGTTGTATTCAGCAGTCGCGATACATGGACAATTATTATTAGTATTGTTATTGTTATTATTATTAGTATTATTATTATTTATTGTCCTTTGCGTGGTGCTATTCGCTTCATCATTATTATCAAATATTATGGCGTCATCAATAACATTGCTCGACCAGTCTCTTTGCGGGAATGCCAAGGCGACCAACCAAATCAGAGTCAATACTTGCACAACTATCGAATAAAACGACATGTCAAACGTACATATGCACATTTTTTAACGCGGACAAATTTAGAAATCTCGAAGAATATCAAATAAGAGCTTAAGAAATATCTCTCGGTTTTTTTCTTTAAATATTTGAAGACTTAACAAAATATCAGAAATTTCATTTCTCAAATTCAAACGTATCCATAAAAAGAGAATAAATTTTTGTTATCTTATAGATTTAAAAAAAGTAATCAAGAGCTACATTTTTTGTTACTCACGTGCAAAAATATATTTCATGATTGTATCCGTGCGATATCGAATCCAATCCGTTCAAGAACGAATAGAAATTAAAGGAAAGCTTCTTAATAATACTCGAAAGAACAACCAAATGACTGTCTTTAGTAAGCTGCTTTTCAATTTATATTAGTTGTCCACTCTTATCTGATGTTTCCGACTTGTTTCCTTATACAGGAAAAAAACCAAGAGACAAGCGGTTGGGGATATCCACATTGCGTACATGTTTGTTGCATTAACAGTGATTTCACGCATATAATGACCAAGTCATTTATGGAGCGTTTATTTCGTACAAATTGCTATCAAAATAAACTGGAATTTTTGTTTATTTCGGATCCTCAGTCAACACTATTATAGCTAACTTATATATTTAATCACATAATGCGCATGAAATCATTGCAAATTATTGCAATTTAATTACAGCACAATCTATCATTAAACTGCATAATTTTGAATAATCTGGTTTGCTGTCACACGATAAATGACAACTTCGCAACTATAATTTTATTTCACAGAAATAAGAGATAAAATAACAGCGTTTTCACAGTGGAAAATGCATTATCCTCTTTTTATCATTATATCTATATAACATCCAGACAAGAGCCATTAGTCTTGAAAATTATACATAATTATGAACAAATCGTTTATCTCTTTTTCACACACGTTTACAGAGATATTGATTTCCTGTTCGTACTTCCTACATCATCCTCATGCACGAGTGAGTTCTTCTTTAAGAATCTAACATACGTCAGCTCTCTCGAGCATGACGTATGTTAGAACTGAGGAAAGCTATGAGATTATCATACTTGTATTTATACAATTATTTTACAATTTTTCAAAAATGAAATCTCGATGAACTATGGGTCAATAAAACAAGTCTGTAATACATGCAAAGTGAAGTTGATTTTAGGTGCGTTTGAACGCTATTAGTGCTATTTGTGTTATCTTTATCGATCTCATTAAACGTAAAACAAGGATAGCTTGACACAAAAAGCTAATAGGCGTCTCCTTGAACGCATCCATTAATAGTCCGTTTTTCATATTCGGAAAAGATTCAAATCGTCTTCTAAAAAAATGTAAAATTGTGTGCAGTGCGTGTGTGAAAAAAAAGATAAATAAATTGTGCATGTTATGTTTATATAATTTCAAGGTTATTTAAAACAAAAATCTTGTACCAGTTTAATATAAATATATATACATTTTGTCGAACTGGATTTCGTTTCTGATAAAAAATTATGAGTTGTAGCAGAATTGTAGGAATCATCTGCATATTCACATTTCTATCATAACAAATAAATATTGATTTAGAATCATATTTTTAATGGACAAATTAGAAAAATCCCTTGAAGTAAAACAGAAAATTGTTCAAAGAATTCATCATTTCTTAAGTTTTATTTTAGACATTTTGAGATGCTGTAAGATTAGTGGCATCAAAGGTGATACTTCTAGAATTATTTTTGCTTACACGCGTGTCCCTGTTACCGCTAAATATTCCTGAAATTCGTAAAATGTTTCCAAAATCCCAAAATAATATTGCAAGAATATCGCAAAATATTTCAGAATGTAAGAGCAATATTTAAATAAATGTTAAATATTTCATTCATGTATTACATATTGTTTTATATTCCGCAAAATTATAATTTTCTAAGAAATTCCAAAGTGCGGTCCCTGAATTAATTTTTAAACAAAATTGTATTGTCAAAAATACATTTCATTTACTTTCACTTTGGAGTCCAATTTTAGTGACTCACTTCGTACAAGCGAATTGCTGCGCTCTTTGTGTGTTTTTTCCCATGTGATTCTTATTTATTATGTGAAAATACAATTTAATTAGGATGCATTGTAGATCAGGTCACATATTAAGATTGGATATATAATATACAGTTTGCGCTTGCTAATAGAAAAGGATTTTACACGTTTACGCATAATTTTTATTTATAGCAATATTAATCAACCATATATAGAGCTTTTACCATGTATGGAGCTGCAATTTGATTTACGTTCAATGTTCTTGAAATCATTTATCTTTGTTGGTGAGAAACAAAAACAAATAATACAAGAAAGTGTAAATCAGATCGCTTCATATAGCAAATCATACAGTACAAGTTTCTATGTTATATTTAGTATTATTATTATATAAAATATAGCATATTACATATAAAAGATATTATCTATAAACATACAACATAGACCTCCAAAGTATGTCCTAAGGATGTCCAGAAGATGTCTCTGTGTTCTATGAATGTTCTAAAGATATTTCCAGGATATCTTTCGGATAAAGTATGCTACAATATATGACATTGGCTGCGTTCAACAGAAACGTTTATTTTGCAATTGTTGAAAGTTTTTTCGCGCTGATTGGCTTATGCATTTAGATCAAGAGGAATGATCCGATTTCAGCAGAGAATCATAAAACGGTTGCAAAACTGTTGTGTTCTGTTGAACGCAACCATTGACTTGGGTTGCGTTCCGTTTCACGCATGACGCGCATGCTGCATTTATTCTTGTTATTCACCGAATTAAACAGCCCATGTTTGGAGATAAGAAAAAAACGATACATAGAAATCAAGTCTGAGAGACTCATGTGGACTCATGTGGACGAGCCGATCGGTGCCAATATGGCGCGGCCCGATACGCGCTGATGCGCGCGACCTGCATTCGAACGTATCTAAGTACTGTGGGCGAGACTGTCGCTGTTGACGCTGTTGTCGCTGTTCGATAAGCCGGGCGTGAACGTGAACGCGCAGGAAACGTCAAGCATACAACCGAGATGTCGAGGAACGACGGCAAGAAGGACACCTCAGCGTCCGCATTCCGTAAGATCGACGTAGACCAATACAGCGACAACAATTTCAAAGAGGAGGATGCGGACGGCGGCGTAGGTGCGCCCACCGGTCCGGACGAGAACGAGATTTTGACACTTCTTAGCCAATATCCTTTTGCAATATTTTAACATTCCGCAGAATCTTTACTTTTCAACAATTCCATCATGAGATTTTTCTTAACACAATTATCAAGGGTAAGAACGCGGAGGCTCTAATATCGGTATTAAAGTCCGCACCGTTGGAGTGTAAGAATCAGCAAGTAAAGGTAACCTCAAACTGTGAGACGGTGATTCACCTTTTGTGAAGCGACTTGTGATTTGCTAAATGGAATGGCATCGTGTACTTGAAAATTACATAAATTAATTGTGGAACAGTCACTATTCTAATGTAAATCGATTTAAATTTTGTGACTAAGAATTTCTTGAGATCCACAATTAAAGGAGCATGTTATATTTTATTAATGAAAATTACTTCGTAATTTGCTTTTGTTTTTATTTTATGATTTATATATGATTCTCTAAGAAGACCACTTGCAAATTTGAATATAGATGTTAGAGTTCATATACAATTTATGAAAAAATATGTAGTTTCAAGCTTGATAATCCAGCATGCTCCTGATGGGTGTGTTCAGTGAACATAACAGTTGAGTGCTCAGTAATTATTGCCTGTGATTGAAGTAGACTTTTTAGATCTATGAATAAATAAATCAAGAATACCTTAATTGCAAGCTGAATATACCCAATATTATCTCACAGTATTATGTGTATTTTATTGAATATAAATTTCTATATATATATATACATATAAGCAAGTACATGAAACATTTTTCTATTTGCAGGACAGTGCACGAAACTTAACACAAAAGGTGCTTTTAAGTATAAAGTCAAATCAAGTGGACGATTGTTTAGCACAATTAGATCGTGACTTAATAGATGTTCTAATGAAGTATATTTATCGAGGTTTTGAAATCCCGACAGAAGGTAGCAGTAGTCACTTGTTACTTTGGCATGAAAAGGTATTTAATATAAGTGGTGTCGGCTGCATTGTCCGTGTATTCTCTGACAGCAAACGGGCTTGAAGAGTTTTGTACATTTTGCAGTAACATGTTCATTATCATAATTACCATTAATTCTTACTGTTATTCATCGTCATTGTTAATGCGATGAGGATGTAGATAGGCAAGCCATTCACAATTTTCCATATGGGAAATACAACAAATTTGTGTACATTTGTTATCAATAAAGTAATTTTTATTTCTTGTACATTTGGAGCAGTAAATTCCTTTCTGTCATACTTCTACCGTTCTGTCCTTATTTCATTCTAAAGAGTATAAACAGATCGTTGAAAATTATTTAAATGAGGATTCAATTTTCCCAAATGTATTTTTCATCCTGAATTTTAAACTAAACACTATTACAATGAATTTCAATGTTACCTCCAGATTTGTATAAATTTTACTTAAATTTTATACTCTTTAGAGTTCTGAGATAAAAGGAAACAATATATATATATATATGATATATTATTTTTATACAACAATAAGGTCGTTTTCATGTTTTTAAACATTTCTTGTATATACAATACTATTATTGATACCATTATAATAAGAATTGACGATTAATATGACATTTGAGTTGGCACAAAATAAAAGTATAAATATATAATTTGTTGAATAATATACCCCAACATCTTTATTATTTTATATATATCTATATATCAATTTTTTTTTATAACAAAATTTTATTTATAACAAAAACTATAGTGTAATCGATTAACGACAACATAATGACGTTAAATCCTTTATACCGGATATTTAGGTTCTATCATTGCTTGTATAATAGAATATGTGAGATTAGGATGTTATGCTGATTGTAATATTAATGTTTAGCTGACTCTCGTGATATTATCACATACAACACTGGAAATTCATTGTAAAACTGTTTACTCACATTTATCCTTTACTGTGAGCATAATCATATTTGTTTGATGTATCAGGTACAGTGCACTCACAAATACTGCATTTGCTCTGTAAAAAATATAAATTTTGTTTAATTAAAATATAAATATAATATAAATAATACTCTTCATTTGCTACAACGACATGACACAACTAAAAAGAAAACAAAATTTTCTAGAAAATAAATTCCAATGTTCTGAATCATTTTGTAATAATTTTGAAATCTATAATCTTGGTGTAATAACTTAAAGAGTAACTGTAATAACTTAAAGAGTAAAAGTATATTCTTTCTCTTTGTTCTTTATATTTCCATTCTTTCTCTGCAAGCGATTAAAAAAAAAATGACAATTTTTAATTATGTCATTATTGTAGTGAATATTTTTCTAATTTTTGGCATTATTATTTTTGTTGATTGGTCATTTTGACACTGTGTACTTACTGCCCCTCCTTGAAGTACTCCTTTAATGTATTACTGAACCTTTTGCTAAACTTTACAAATTCTCTTTTACGTTGATCTAAGGCTTGTTTACCAGCTGAACCAGGTATAAATGCAGTAACTTCATTCACAGCATCTAAAAGTTTTTTTATTGCACTCGCAATTTCTCTGAAAATATAATTGATAGAGCTATATAATTCTATATAAAAATTATAGATATAAAATATGTTATACAAACTTGATTGTCTCTAGAAAAGTCTTCCTGTCTGTAATTTCATCGGGAATTCTGCTAAGTATTCTCTTCAAAGAAATCGATTTACGATTCAATTCTTGGAATGCATCTTCTGAGCGTGCTGAGCGATACTCCACAGCTATAATCAAAGGCAAAATGCATCTGCTTATTTTCAATAATAATAATCAGATGTAGATAGTATAGTGCTACGATAGTATTATGTACAAACACAAAGATAATTTATATAAATAAAAGATAAATAAAATATAAATAAAAGACATATTACCATCGTAATCAGAAGCAGTGCCTTGTAACCGTAAGACACTTTCATTCATATCAAGATTCAGCTCTGCTCTGCGTATTATACCCATAATTAAATCGTATGTAATTCCAGGATGCGAACTCTCGGCTTTTGAGAGAGCCGTACGCAGAGTCTGTGCCGCCATAACATTTTGTCTTTCCAGCTGTAAAAATTTAACATGTTTATTATTTGACAGACATTTGTAACAAGAGGTTCTATATCTAATGATGTAAAATCAAAGATATAATACAAAATAGAATTCACAAGATACAATTACCCACAATTTTTTTTTCAAGTCCACTTATTCTTTTACCATTAAAAGATAATTATTCTGTACAAGACGTTGAACAAGACGAAAATATTATTTATAAAAAAGATACAAACGGGAGAAAACACATTCAGATGATACAATCTTGATAAGAATCTTGATCAAACTTTATCAAAAGGTGCAAAGCCCAATACAAGAAACAATTCACTATACAATTGCGCACAATTTTTTCCATTTATTCTTTCACATTTAAAGATAACTATTCATTGTCAATACAAGACGTTAAACATAAATGGAAATATTTATGGGAAAGACATGATTGTTTTGGGAAAGATATTCAACCGATACCTTGGTTAATATTGGCCTTAATATAACGGGAAGAACCAGTGATGTAACCGGGATCTCATCGCCCATTGTCATCCTTCACCGTGTATGTTGTTGTTCAAGACGCCGAGAATGAAAACAATTTGGTCGTGGATTCAAGACGAGGCGCAAAGTCGAGGCTGTTTTACAAGACACGGTCACGACGAAAGAATTGTTTACACGCAATTGCCACGATCACGATTCAACTAGCATTTAACTTTTCCTCTATGACAGCTGTCACAATAGACGCGCGGAAACGAGGTTACCCGGCGCTGCCAACATTACCCGAATGACTCGAAAGTTGTCGTGGCCTCGCGTCGTCATTGGCCACAGTAAATAGCAACACTTGCTCATTAGTATAGCTTTTCTTTCTTCCTCTTTCTCTTAATTCCTAATAACGGTGTAACCATTTCGTTTTAACTTGCTACTTATAGATTAATCGACGATTAATTCAACCGTGTCTGAATTGCTCGAAGCAAAATTTCTAATTACATAATTTCTTATTACATATCTATACTAAAGAGAAACTTTATCTCGACATTTTACATATATAGGATTGTCGAAATCGTCCGGCTAGAAATTAAATTGTTTTTTAAATTAAAGAAAATTAAAAAGAGAGAGAGAGAGAGAGAGAGAGAGAGAGAGAAAGAGCGAGAAAGAGAGAGGGGGAGAGAGAATAATGATAGCTTGAGAAGACTATATAAAGAAAAAGATTGAACTTATAAATACGCTAGCAATCTTGAAAAAAAAATGCATAACAAAATTATAAATTAATAATAAAAAATTAAATTCTTACGTTAATCGAAATTTACGATAAATATTCGTCATTTAAATCAACAGATATCGAATTGAAAAAAAAATCGCTTACAAATTTTTATCTCAACTGAAATTTGAAGAAAGGTATATAAATTAAAAATTGTGCATTATTTAAACACATTGTTGCAAGTATAGAAATATACTTATTATTTAAAGTTCTATAATAAAATTCTTCAAATTGAGATATTAATAGCAACGTAACTTCAATGTAAATTCTATTTATTGTTAAATACTAAATGTATTATAATAATCATTACACTTATTGTATATAAATAAAATAGAAAACGAAATTAGATTTTGTGTATATGTCGAAAAATAGATTTAACGAAATTATAATATTGTTGTGTAACGTGAACTATATCCTAATATTAGATTCAAATATACGTTAACATAAAGCACATTCCGAATACAAGCATCTTCCGAGAACCGAACATGCCCAGTTTTCGAAAATAAGTATAATCTTTGCTGCGTAACGCTTATTTATATACTCTATCCGAAAGCTAGCGTTCTCCAATGAATGCTCGAATTCAATGCCCGCAGCAAGGCATCGAGTTGATTGGCTGGCGCGCGAGTAGTGGGGTTTGATGCCCGCCAAGTCTATATAAATCGCGCATAAATCGCACGCTCGGGCTATTGCGAATATATGACATTCCCATCAATTCGTAGGTGCTACGACCACCTGCGATACGTCGGTCGCATTGAAAGGACTACAACCATAATCCTGACTTCGCATAGCATGATTCTTCCTTCAAAATCGAATAATCTAACTCCTTCAGAAGATAAAACGAACATCGAATTTAGATAAATCATAAGAAAAACGGCTCGGAAGGATCGTTGGAATTTACCAACGAGGTATATAATAATTATTATCTATATTACTAAATTATATTAATACTTTTACACGTGACATTGAATATACGAGAAATATTTCAAGAATCAATCGCTTCTAATTATATCTGTCGTCAAGCATTACGACAAGGACATTGACGACAAGATTTACAATGCATTGTACAATAGATCGTCTTTTATTGTAACCGTTACCGCTGCGTTTCGTAATCGAATTCGCGTCACATGCCGTGTAAGACTTGGATGTATTTTATTTTTGTAATTTTGCGCACACGACTTCGGAAAAGTTTATGTGAAGTTTGCATCGGCCGTTTCGAATTTTTAGATCTCAGACAACGGGGACATGACATGTTGTGCTGTCTCGGCCAACTTCATTATGTCAATCGCACGCGTAACCACCGCCGCGCCGCCGTGTAATAAGTGTAATAAGTGTAATTGGAGTTGAAAGCATATAACGGTTATTGACGCGTCGCGCAAGTTTTGTATTCCATTGAATTCGCAGTGCGGGAATCCCAAACGGGATCGTCTGCATGGTTACTGAGCCTTTTGGAGGCTGAAATCCTTGGGTTAAAAAAGAGTGCGGGATCGGGAAGCAAGATGTCGCAAGAGATCGAGGAAAGTCGAAAATTTCCGTGGAAATCGCGATATGCTTGTTCCATGCGGAAGATTGCGTTTTATCGTCCACTGGCCATGTGTTTCAGAATATTCGCATCATGATGATTCAGAAAGAGAGGAGAGACACAGAATACAGAATCCATGAGATTCGGCAGCCACTATCGAATATCAATTAAGCACTGGACTGGAAGTCGGATATCCTGTTTGCAACGACGAACGAGAGAAGGTAGGTGCTAAATATTAATGGTGCTAAATATAATTTATTCCTATGGGAAAATTTTTGTTGTATAATAAATTTTTGTTGTATAATAAAATGCAGCTGAAAATAAATGTTGCAATATTCAGAAATAATTTTAAAGCTAAATGAAATTGTTTAGGAACAGGATATAATAATCTTGATGTTGTCAATTTTTATTCTTAAATATAATCGCAGATAGATGTCATTATAAAAAATCTTCTGGTTAAAGAATAACAGTGACAATTTTTGTTTAATTAATTAATTAATTAATTAGAATTACACAAGAAATTATTGTTAATATTATTGAAAATTTTTTTCTTTAATTTTCAATAATATTGCCTTATTAAATTTTCAATAATTTTCAATTATTTTTTAAATATGTTCTTAGATATTAATAAAAAATCTAATTAGAAAATTATATAATGAAGGCTTTTGTAAAATTAATTAATTAATTACTTAAAATTGCATCAGGAATTATTGTCAATATCATTGAAAAAGAATCGTTTTTCTTGCATAGTGATCAACATAAGTAACGCAATTGTCTTTTACGTGAGGAAAAAAATTTTATTGGTAACGTAGGAACATCCAAATATAAACAGCGTGTATAAAAGTATAAAAAATAAATATTAACAGCGCACACGCGCGCCGTTATTTCGTGAGTCTTATGAATAACGAGTCGGGGTCGCAATGTACTCTCAACTACGCAATTGGGAATACGTCGCGAGCATAGTCAAGAGTACGATAGTATAGCTACGATAATAACAGTAATAATAATTTTAACAGTAGCAACAGGGAAAATAGGCGAATCGTTCACTTTGAAAAAGATAACACGCTGCTGAGAACGAGATTGCTTTTACGATCTATTTGTATTATCTATTTAGCTGTTTTTACGTGAATCACAGTATTTCTTGTTTACAACCTTTTGATGTTATTAAAAATGTGAACTGTGAAAAAGACGATTTCCGAAAATCTATCGCAGATCGTAAATCGAGATTATATATTATTACGAAATATTACTTCGATTTTTGGGGTACGTAGTACACTCTCTTCAGTACTTTAATCGCAATAAACAATCGTGATAATTGTGACTGTTATACAACTAATTTTAATTAAAGTTATACACTAATTCGCTATTAATTAATTAAAGCATTTCTAACACACATACCTCTCTCACATACTTATGAATACTTATATCTACTAATTGCATCCCGCGAAAGTTTTCTATGTTCGAAAGAACTAAAACTTGAATCTATAATAGATATATGAGGATAGATTAAATATAAACGAAAAATTGTTTTTCTTATTTATTGAACGAGAATAAAAATATAAAGAAAACAAATTATTTTTCTATATAGTTCTATATAGTTTCCTGCTACATTAATATATTTTTGCTAGTGAATATTGGCGATCACGTTTTCATAAAAATAGATTGTGTGATCGCAGTAATTGCGTACAAATTTCTCTATACTGGCATCGTCTTCGAATGATAATCGCATTGAATCAAATCTTTCTATACGATTATCATTTGTTTGGATTACTGATAGAAGAAACTGCCAAACTGCCTATCCGCTGACAAAAATGTATTAATGGAGCAGGGAATTATATGAAAGAAAAATAATTTGTTTCCTTTATATTTTTATTCTTGTTCAATAAATAATAAAAAAAATGCTCGTTTATATTTGATACTTTCGTATTATATATTTTAGAATTTATCGTTTATTTTCTGAATGAAGCCTCATTCTATTTCCAAAGTGTGATATAAACGGTTTAATCTTTATATACATTATTGCAATTTTGTAAATGCAAAATTCTACAATAATCCTTCTCTATTGATCCTGAGAAAAATCTATCTTTCCCCTTTCTTTATTATAAGCATAATGAAATTATTATTTTGTCTACAACTAACTACGGCATCGGATCGAGATTTCATTATACTCTTAATCGTGTTTATCTTGATATTGGCGTAAACGATACGATCAATTTGACTTGAAATCAAATCCCTTCTAGTCCAGAGGATTGTATGGTACATTCGATCGGGTTTCGTTTCGCCGAAGATTCGTTATAACGGAATCACGCCGATACTCGCCGACGTATCGTGTGTTTACGGATTTCGATTTTGCGCCAGAAGTGTATTCTCTGACGATGAGGAGCCGCGCAGAAGCTCAGTCGTAAATGCGATATTAATTAACGTCTAATTGATATCCCACGATTCGCTGCTCAGGGGAGGATCTACGATGTCTGTCCTCCTTCGTCCTTATCGTTTAATTACTCTCGTGTATAGTTGCTCCGCGGCAAACACTTGCTTGCTTTATTATCTTAAATTATTTTTCTCGACCTCGTTCGCGGGGAAACGCTTCTCATGGCAGTCGATTTGTAATCTACACTAATCATCCTTAATTGACGGAGTCGATAGGCGATTGGGGCCAATCGCATACGATATCACGTGTAAAATTCTCTTAATTCGTATATAATGCTATTTCACCGACGACAGACGATGATGATCATTGATTGTGACGAGAAATAAGTGGAAATTTTTCAAAGTTGATGTTTATGTGTGTGTGTATATGTATGTGTGTATACGTGTACATGTGTATATAAGTAGATTCATTAATTATTACTTATTTTTAAATCGCAGTAGCATATAAAAAATACAATAAAAAAGAAACCTCGATAACATTAAATTTACATTTAAACTAAATCGTGATTATTTCGTCTCGGAATGGCAGTGATTGACTGAATCATTTTTTATTCCAATTATATATAATATACTGAAATGTGTTCTGCCTATCAAACTATACATTCCTTAACATCACACATGCAAAACAAACAATACGTTCTCACGAACGTATTGACGATTAACTTTTCGCGTGATTCGATTCGCTATTTTCCGCAGGCCGGATTACATTAATTATTGCTCTACAATTAAACAATATATTTTTAAGTTTATATTGTTTGTCAGCTTAAGGAGTCAATTTACGAATGTATCTTTTCTTGTAAGAACCGCTTAATTTTTTTTTCAATCTTTTTTCAATTTTTTTAATCAACTTTTTATAACTTGTCTTGGAGAATATTCGAGTTTTTTTACTTTGACCATATAGCTAATATATCATCTGTGTCATTTCGATATATTATATGAAAAGAATGGTTTTGAAGTCTGACAATTTAACTAGATAAATCTGAAAATTTTGTTGAATGATCAAAATAATATGTAGAATGCTCAAATTAATTGCTAGGATTAACAAATTTTTTGCAATATCATTTGCATCGTATTTGAGATTTCTACGTAATTTATTTTGATGGTCCCACAAAATTATTTTCAGCTCTAGAGAAATTTTTAGATTTTCAGCAAAATCGTTTTTTCTGCGTACCGTTGCAATAAATCCTTCACACAAGTATTGACTTAGATCTTTAGTATCATTAATTATCGTTCTTCTTTCTCTTGTTGTTTCCAGGAAGATATTGATATTAATTTCCAGGAAGATATTGATATTAATTTTCGCAACTTGAAGATCTCATTTAAAAATCGTGAAAAATTGATTTAATTTTCCGGAATAATATAAAATTAAATTCTATCTAGAATTATATCGAAACTTCGATCGACGTCACTTCTGTATTATCATCTTTCTTGAGATCAATGTATGATGATGATTTTTCATACAATTTCGTCTCAGAATTCGGTCTCAATGTCCTTCATCTTTCAATAGAAACACAAAAAAACGACTCGTTTTTTTTCGGAATGACGTCAATGCCTTGACTATACTTGTCATTTCTGTCAATGGCATCAAGTGAGTTAATTCCTCAGCACAACAAGAAAGACACACATATAATCATTCCTGTCACTATATTTGTACAATTGCAACGACGGCGTCCAGAACAGCTGCGCTTCTTTCTCGATCAGTCCTCTTCAACGTCGAACTTGTTGGCGACTTTAATGAAGGGATCGCGAGATCGATTCTCCGCGATCGACTGTCGACCATCAGTAGTGTTGAATCGGGCATCCTTGTCAAAAGGATGAGCCTTTCCAAGGTTTCCTACGCTGGCGCCTGCGCCATCGGCCTGTGGATCGGCACTGAAATCACATAGATGTCCAACTTCTCGTCGGACGTCTTGTCGACAATTTCGTTGTAGTTGACGGAATCGTAAGAAGGTGGAGCGAATAGATGATAAGGCGGCGGCGGGGTCTCCGTAACTCCGGTTGTATTTAACGTCTCAGCACGTTGCGCA
Source organism: Atta colombica (assembly GCF_001594045.1). Lineage (NCBI taxonomy): Eukaryota > Metazoa > Arthropoda > Insecta > Hymenoptera > Formicidae > Atta > Atta colombica. The sequence continues at coordinate 4,258,674 of NW_017259490.1, read as the reverse complement.
TAGGGCACTGTCAGAGGTCGACCGCCTCGTCGGCAACACCACTCGGAACAGCTGACGATGAGAAAAAACGCCACCAAGCCGCCAAACGAGCCGATGTACCATACTATCGACCACGGATCCAATGGGTTCTGCATGTCGCTGTTGACTACAACAAAATGTGGACCTGTGAGCGAGGAGCTCGTTAATAATCAGAAATGTCTTGATTTCGCAAACTACGCTCATGCGAATCACAGGGATACAATTAGAGTGGTATTCATGTAAAGCAGCTTCAAATGACATGGCCAATGTATACTACTTTAACTTTAATTTACGCACATTCGCAAATATTAGCATATATTCGTATGGATAATTATGTATGTCATGTGTATGTGTATAATATTTGCTAATGTTGGCATACATTGATCATGTTGTCTGAAGTTGGCTTAATGAGTATCATAAAATGATATATTCATGCAAAAATTAAAAGAAAAAAAATTAAGAAAGAATTCTCTTTACGTAATATGAATTATTTCAAATATTTTAAAATTTAAATATTTAAGTATTATTGAAAAATTCTTCTCTCTTAGAGAAGATCAAACATTCTATAATGGAATTACGAGAAGGTATTTTTGACATATTGTTCACGTCAAAGTAGAAAGAAATATATTTAAGTTACAAAAGAGTAACAAAAGAATTACAAAAGATGTTTTTATTTGCGATCCACGTTACTCTTTGTTGTCTACTTTAAGATGCCATTCTCGATGGAAATACGAGACGATGAACGTCGCATCTAAAATTAGTTTGATGCTTCGTCGCTAAAGTACTAGTAGAATCAAAAGCGTTATCAAGAACATTATCTATTTTTCAAATTTACATTTACATATTGTTTGTTATCATATTATGTATGATAACAAACAATATTTGCAAATGTAAATTATCATACGTTATCATACGTAGTTTGTTATCTTTTTTTGCTAGATATATATAAGAAGATCAAAGAAACCAAGAGATAATATAAAAAAATTCATGTTGATTTCATGTTTAAAGTTCACGCGATGCATATTTTCCATTCCCGATATTCTCGCGATATGGAAAGTTTCCTACAAAAACTGCACTCTTTTTTCCGATTGATGACGTGTGTGTACAAAACGCACATTCTCGATTACTAATAATGCATGATGTGTACAATGTGAACTCAGAAAGGCGATGCAAATGAAGATATACTACTACATATTTGCATAAATCCTTGGCGCATGCGGCGCCGAGAATTGTTCTTTGCAAGTGATTTTAACGGGATGCATGAGAACTTGATTTCAAGTATTAGTTTTGTATCACTTTATGCACTAAGTGATAAGACCGATTCTTTACACTATGCGATTATTATTATCATTATTATGGATATATAATTTTTTATAGTATATTGTGCTCTGTAAATACACAGTGCAATAATATTGAAAATATCACGTAAAATACAACTTTAACGTATATTACACGTTTTTATTTTTTACATGATATTTTCGATATGTACTGTGTTCAATTGTACTGTGAATCATAGTCCATTATCATTATCGTATTTAATTTAATGTAGCTAAATGTCCGAAAAATTACATCAAATTTTTTATTACTTTATTTTCGATTATTATTACATTAGTTTCTACTTTTAAACATTTTATCCTCTACTGGTATTTTATAGTTCCGATTAATGAAGTCGTATCTCTCGATTTTGTTTGTGCAGAGAATTAAATTAGCATCGAGTCATAAAAACGAAATGTTATGTCGCGCTTGGCAGATAAACTTGAATTTGACAATTTGTTAGGAAATATTACAAAGGTTAAGAATGTAACGCGATATTGACGGATCAAAGTAACATTTTACAGTGATAATTTTCGTTATTATCGATGCAAATATCTCACGAAACGTTGAAGGTTGCGATTTGAATAATGAATATAATTACTATGCTTTTAATGATTTTTTTTACCTTCGCGCAAGATTTGATATTAATGCAAAATGCAGAACGGATGTAAAAAAAATATATCAATGTTTTTCGATGTATTTGATGTCAAAATATGCATACCAAAATATTATATTCGAATGTGATGCACGAAAACGTGATCTCGAATTGTAACGGGAAATATGCTATGATTCGTGGTGACACGAGAATGGTGCGCGATACTATTACTATGAAGTCACTCTCGTGCACCAGTAAATATGATTCATGTTCTTACCACTCTCTTCCGTGTCTCTTTCTTTCTCCGTGTTCTCCTCTTTCCCCCCGAATGCAATCACGTAGACTGTACCGCCGTCGACGTCGTCGTCGTCGTCGTCGTTGGATTTCGAGTCGACCGAGTGACGATTGTCGCTTACACTATGAGTTGCTTTATTGCTCTCCATTCGCCTTTCAGCACCGATGTAACTCGACACTGTATGAGCTACGAAAAATTATGATCACTTAATTAATTGCACTTAACTTAATACGCGTGAATGCATATGTTATACTTTCTGAATATTTCTTGCGTTATTTCGTCTTTTAAGATAAATTTATAAATTTATAAACATTATTTCTAATACTTGATGCAATAATTACTTCTAAACGTTCAACAATTTAAGTAAAATATGATTATTACAATCCAATATTGAAATATTAATATTTTATTTAAATTATGTATATTTATTGAAAGTTATTACTATAAGTTTATAAAAAAAAAAAATTCTTTTAGAAAAACGAAGAAGAAGAAAGTAAAAGAGAAAAAGATAGGGAAAGGAAGGAGTCATAAATAGATGTAAAATACTATTTTTTTGTCTCCTTTCTATCCTATCTTTTTCTTTTTTAATTTCTTTTTCTAAAAGAATTGTTCTAAAAGAGTGTTGAAACATAGTACAGATTTTTGTCGTTATCTAGCAGTTCTAGCACATTGCATTCCCCAGCAAAATGTAACTGCACGCGTATATCATATGATGCAAAATCTCAGGGCTAAAGATGTTAACACCGAATAAACAACTCCGCCTGTCGCTCGTTAACCTGCATCAAGGTACTTCATGTGCCGTTTATTTACGAGGCGTAGGTCGTGAAGTCAATATATGTTGAAGAAGATGTCGTCCGCAGCTTCGATTGCGTTGTCGGCGCCAGTTTTATTCCGTTTTGTTAGCAAATGCGTATCTTTTATCGCGAATACGAATGATAGCGGGAGAACAGATTCGCAAAAACAGATGTATCTGATAATTAACGAGTCAGCGATATCGCTGGTTATATTGTTTGAAAAATTGTCTCGGAGTAATAAACATTAAGTTGGTGATTTTGTAGACGAGAACTTTTCATAGCAAGTTTAATGTCAGCCGAGAGACACATATAGAGTCTGACTATCGAACAAATTCGATTGGTATAATAAAGATCTTCTATCTCCACGCAATCTTCTAAATGGTTCCTTTTCTTAAGTAACAAGATAGTGCGCAATGTATGGCTAGCATGTTCGAGAGCCATTTCTGTCTATCGGGATTAAATAGTTAACTTCGTTCGGCAAGTTAAATTCATTCTTAAGGAGTCATGTTAGTATTAATTATCATGAAGTATCTTCATGGTAATCAATTATATATGAACGATTCTGAAGGAAAGTTTCGCGAGTTCATAAAAGTCGACAATTACAAATCTTAAACTTTTATTCTATTTATATAATAGCACTCGTTTTTTTTAAACATATAAAAAAGTAATTGTAAATAAAAAATGATTTAATGAAGTCTTAATAGTTTTGCTATAATTTAATTTGTGTTTATGCCAATAATTAAATAGTTTTATTATTATTATCTTTTTTTAATAAATAAATAAAACAGTTTTCTCTGTTTTTCTATTGAATTGTACATATGAAGAACGTTTTACAGCCGCTTTGTGCTATTTTTAGCTTATTGTTAGGCCTTACAAAGTAGTGAAGCGTGAAATCGATCGAAGCTCGGGCTTTCCTTTTAAAGAGAAAGAGGAAGAGAAAGAGAGGAGAGAGGAAGAAAGAATACCGATATTGTTACAATTTCTTAAAGCGAGGCGTGGCTAATGTCTTTTAGTTCTTCCAGAATCTCATGTCTCTACTCTGACATGATTATCCATAACATCCGCTACTTACAATTAACAACATCAACTAGATTTTGCTTCGATTTTATGGACAAAGTTATCTGTATAATGTGTGACGAATAACATTTATTATAAGAGTTGTTTTCATCCAAGTTGCAAATCCAATTTAATATATTATAGTGTGCTATAATTGTGTGACTATTTAATATACTTATATTTTAATATAATTTTCTAATTGGCTATGAATATTTTGGCAGATTAAGATACGTGTTAATTTCATTATACAAACGTTCGAGTCAATAATACATCAAGTTTATGTATATTAAATATTTATAATCAAAAGGATGAAAAATATCATTCTGATAAATAATTCTTTTTATAGTTTTAAATTTAATTTCTTTTCATTAATAATTCATTAATAACATACTGAATATTAAGAGAGAGCATTAAATAAGAATTTGATAGGTCAGATTAAAAATTTCTCAAAATCAGATAAATTTCATCTTTACGTTTATATATAAATTGATATATATTTTCAAAGATATACAAGAGATTTATATAATGCTATCGGAGATGACATGTAAATATGTTCGTTTTTCGTCTGTTGATTTATACAGGTCGTCATCGAAGGTTGCGTGTAATTAAAGACGAAGTCACGAGAGAGAGAGAGAGAGAGAGAGAGAGAGAGAGAGAGAGAGAGAAATGAAAAGAAGAGAAACAGAAAGGAGGAGCAACTCGACTTGTACACGTGTAATAATACATTCATTATTTCTCACTAGTTCATTGGAATCTGAGTCCACGTTTTGCAGATTACTTTTCCGTTAAAAACGAATTCCTATTGGTTGAGATACAGGAGGCAATTTAAGAATCGCGACAGACGAAAATCTCGATTTTACAACGTATGGCTGATGTAATCTCTAGCAATAAAACAACTACATATATGTACACATATATGAAAGATCTCGAATACTATGTGTCTTTGTTCACGATTTACAATTGTCAGGGCGTCGCACGCGCATATGGCAAACGGTATCATTAGCGTCGTTACGATATTATGCGACGGGTGTTGCATTTATGTAATAGTTTTCTCTCTCTCTCTCTTTCTCTGTTTCTTATTCGCAATTGTGAGTGTTTCAAGCGATGTTCAAATGTTCGAAACGCGTCGCAGTCGGCTACGCCCAAAATGTAAATCTTTTGCCTATGACCAATGACCGATGAAGCTCGCAAGGTTACGTTATTTATGATGTGAAGTTTTATTCTGGACACATAAAGTTCACTTTTGTCACATCACATGTTGAAACATGTGATGTGACAATTTATCGATAGTTGATAGTCTCTATCTGCTGAGACAACAATCGCATAATCTCTTTCCGCTAATTTGTCGTAATACGAAATGCAATCGCAAGAAAGAGACGCATTAAAAAAAGACACTGAAATTGTTATTTATGCCTGACAAAGTACTTAAGGCTCGTTAACTTCATTTCTGCTCCCTGACGTCTATACTCTAAATAGAGTTCAAGACCGATTTCCTACATACTTATGTTTATCTCGAAGATACTTGTCACTAAATATTATAAGTACATTGTTTACATTTTTGTATAAAAAAATGTTAATTTTAACATTTTTGTATCTCGGAAGGTTTACTATACGTTTTTAAGTTAAAATTACATTTCATCTTTAACAATGTGTCAAAGATGTGTTTTATTTTAGATAAACTGAACAAACTGAACTTTCATTATATAAAATGGAGAGAGAGAGAGAGAGAGAGAGAGAGAGAGAGAGAGAGAGAGAGAGAGAACATAATCACTAGAAATGTCAGATGTTGACATTGCTGAAGCATATTCATTGTTAAGAAACATCATATATATACTTCATGTCGCTTCGCACTGATAAACTCTTCACGCAAACTTTTAAACTTTGTAACGGAAGTCTGCTTAAAGTCTTCGCGTTCAAGCATCTCTTCGTGAAAACGACTCCTTCTGTCGCAAGGATGTTGTTTGTAAAGTTTTACCTGACGTAAGTATGGTGCTGTAGTACATCGTGGTTACGGAGACATCGGGTTGATCGAAATATTTGCGAAACTCCAGGCAGCAACAAAATCGAGATAAATCGCCAATATAGTAATATTTTATGATATCTTCCGGATCATGAAGATTATATAAATCAAAGTGATAAGAGAAAAAACTGTTTTACATTGTGCGCGATTTTATTAACTTCAACGTAATCACATCTTGAGATATCATAAAAATTAATTTCAATGATATTACTCATATCTTCGATTAATTTTTTTCTTTTTTTATGAACAGATTATAACATGATTGTCTTCCCGCAATATTTGAATTAATTTTTTCGAGATTATTTTTATTTTGATTTTTTTCATTATAAGCTCGATCTTTCGATTGACAGGTTCGGAAGATATCAACTTGATAAATAAAACTTGGTTATCGCAGCAATCAGATATCATATCTTTCTTTCATCTTTCATGAAGTATATACAGTGAAAGGAAAAAGTATTCGTACAAAGAAATTTGTTATAAAAAAAAGTCTTATTTGTAGAAAACATTAATTAGCAATTTTATACAATGCATACATTTTGTTCTAACATATACAAACAAGTTTCGTATGTATTCCTGATTTTAGAAGCTAAATTTCTCGTCTATAATATTTTTGAGCATTCAAACAATACAATTTTTAATTTTCGCTTATTTTTCAGATAATATATTGAATAATTAATACATATCTTTTTGATATATATAAATTTGAGAAACATACAGTTTATTTTATTCTTTATGAATAAATTATTGATTATTCAACAAGAAATGATTCGTCAATAAACGAATAGAACGTCAAATTGATGTTGAATCATATATCGATTGGACAACAATTCAATGACTTATTTCTCGCTGGAAAATATTTACTTTTTGAAAATAAATAAATTTTTTTAAAAAAATATTTTCTCTGTATGAATATATTTTTTGCACTCA
>NW_017259490.1:4239555-4251555 GCF_001594045.1 Atta colombica | reverse complement strand
TATATATATATATATACACACACACACATTTTAATGATCGTGTAAATCCGACGATATTATTCATTAACAATTTGTTAATTCATGAAGTTGTCGTTAGACGCATGCATTTAATCGTTTTGATCACTAGGCAATTCATTAATGTTATTTCTTTTCAAAGTGATATAAAAATTCCACTTTAAAATGAAATGAGAATATAAACTGATCCTAGCGTCACGTCAATTTCAATAAGATACTTATAAAGCCGAATTTCATATCTTTTCTAAAACGTAAACGTCTCATTTGTGAATATATTGCTGCGTAAGTTCTTATTTATGCTGATATGATGCAAATCAAGTTAAAATATCTTGTATTAAAATCCAATATATCGTCATTGTTATTTATGAGGTAAATTTTCATTTTTTTCATCTTTATCGGATATTGTCCTCGTATTTGTAGCATAAAATTTTTCAAATCATTGACGACAAGTGCGAACGCTTACAGTACTTTCATCATGTGTCGTACAAATGAGTTTTTGGTTCGTTTTCCTTTATCAACGAAGGAAAAATTCGTAAAGCAAGCAAATATCTTATCTGTGTCGTATTTTAACAGCTACTTCATATTTATACGAGATGTTTCGAATTCTATTGTCATTCAGGCGACAATAGAAAATACAATATCTCCTTCTTTACATTGTATAGATAACACTTGTATTAGAAGTTTCTTAGAACCGATAAAATTTCTGTATTTAAAAAGCACTATTGGATAAAGCTTACGCGGCAATTTAACGTACAAAAAGTTATATATGCATTTTGTATATTTTAATGATATATGTACATAAGCAATGTAAAATTACAGGTGATACACGTGGCCGTAGGAGTTCGCAACGGAGCCACGATTTCGATCGTTAGTGAAAATCGTTATCATATCCAGCGTGTCTCATGAAATTAATCACGCGCGAGTGACTATCGCGAAAGTGCCGATTCAAATATCATGCGATTATCAGAGAATGTTAATCCTTCGTTTGAAATCGCAAATTTAAAACGAATACGTAAAAAGAAAGTTTCGGGAGTGCGGTATTGAGCGATATTATTTATATTGCGTTAATTAAAACGTTATGCAACAATTAGAGCTAATATTTGTACACGTGTTTCGACGTAGAGTTCTAAAAGTAGAAGATTATTGGAAATTACGTCAATAAAATAGCGCATGGAAAGCCGTGGAACGTATTGGGTAAGTCAAATTATTATATTTGCATACAAATTATTATATTTCATACAAACTTGTTAATTACAAACGAAGTAAAGTTATGAAATTGTTCAAAAATTGTATTCTTATTGCAAAAAGTAACAACATTTAAAAGGTTTCCATTTGTAACGATCAAAGAATCTTATATTGCAGAATTTCATATTGCGAAGACGGTCTGATTCGCAATGTGAAATTCCGTAATATTAAATATTTTATGATATTCCAGATTAAAAATACTAATTGACTATACCATCAGTATTGATTAATAATGAGTCTTATTGTAATAGGATTGAACAAATAGATTCGTAGAAACCTCGATCGTAATTAATTATTTTATTAAGCAATAAATAAATTGGTATTGGTTCAATTAACTATATATATAAAAACGTATATGTGCAATGATTCTGTGCCTTTCTCAAAGCTACTTTAATTTCAATGGCACCATCATGATAACATTGTTTGCTCTATCAACAATTATGGCGCTTTTACGTAACAACTGAATAATTGGAATCGACGCTTCGACAATCGACGCATCGGTCATCTCTGCGTCTGTTGCGTGTTAAAATGTAGCATACTTTTAACATACTTTTGCGCAAAAAGAGTGTAAAAAACAAGCGGAAAATAAGGTCGCATGTGCAGTAAGGTGCTATGCGTAATTATTCCCTAATAGGTAATCAAATCAGACAGTGATGGTGTAAACAAGTGACGTAATCATCGAGATACGTCGGTGGAAAACAAACCGATCGTGCTCACGAAATCATGCCAACGTATATAACACGAGATTTGAATTTCCCTTCGATTCCTTTACAGTGTGTGACCTTCGATCGGGAGCCTCTCTTATGACCTTCGAGAGTATCGTTCGCGTTCAAGTTAGTTTTTTACAGTCTCTCTCAGCTTCTGCTTGCCCTTCTCGCCCGCGCTAACTCACGTTCTTGCTAGCCTGCTTCATGTCTGAATATACTTCAGGTCTTTGTCTTGTTAAGAGGCTGAGTCTAACTAAAAATCGAGCTCGATAAGATGACTGATACGTATACAAGTGCATCGATTGATATTGAGTAATTATTAATAGCGTTGTCCCAAATTTAATGCCTCTTAGGATACGATCAATAAAGTAGATGTATTTGTTATCACTGCGATAATATATCGATATTTATAAACTGAATTCCCTTTTCATTGATATTGTCATACAGTATTTTTAGATTAGATTTACATTAGATTACTTAATTAAATCGAAATGTATAGAATTATATTTAAATGTAGAGAAATTTCTATGTTATTTTATTTCACTTGTACCACTGATAAGAACAAGGTTAAGTTTTTTGAGGGGGGAGGGGGCCTTTTATTACATTCATAGAAAAGTTTTCACAGTGTAGCTAATAAAATGTTATGCTGAGTGCTGCTTCGTGATTCTACTTAATGACTCGATCGCGGTAGTTTTCCGAAATAGACGTAGAAACGCGCCTAATTGTACTTAAAGAGTACAATTGTATCCGAAGAATTGCGAAATTATCCGGAACTTTACCCGCCCAGGAAGTTTTCGTACTCCATAACTGTACTTTTGTGACCAAGTCCAAGTGTTCTTGGCGTCGCTTCAAGTTCCGTAATCACCATGTATTATTATCGGAAGTATTGTTAGGCAGGTTTAAGAGGGTACCAAGAACATTGTCAGCGAATACGTATCGATGAATGTCATTGCTTATTCTTTTAGGAGAGAATATCAGACTTTACTTTTTTCTTCTCGTCTCTTCCACTCAGCTCTCGTCTAGATATAGCTTTAAAGTAGAGTGTGCTTTATTGAAGTATATTTCAAAATCAAGTATGTGTAAGATTTCATATGATGTCATCTATAGGCAGATATTGTATAAAAGTCTCAATATTGGAACCTAGCTCTCCAGCATGACATATATACGTCAAGATAAATGCCGTCATTTACATTAATTGCTTATTAATATCAATATCCAGTTACAATTAAACTAAGAGAAAAAAATTTTTGATTAAAAATTAACGAATCAGAAGATTCTCATGTTAATACGAATTCTGATTATATTTCAACTAAAATTTAATAAATTAATCAAAAAATTCTGATTTATCCATTTTTACAATTTCAATTAATGCAACCAGAATTTTTGCAGTACCGTTACCGTTTTTAATCTACGATCATATTATCGCTATGTTAACTTTAATAAAGACTTAAATTTCTTGTTAAATTCAGGATTAATTTTTCCTTCGGAACAAAGTAGCGAAAAAATTTGTGTCTTTAAATCCACTTAAATGTAGGAAGTTTCATCATAATTGTATGAAGGATTCACAGGATGTATTCGAGGCTAGAGGTAAATATAACGGTTTCCCCGTCGCTTTTGTACTATATTTAGTAACGTGAACATTATGTGTGCAATTGTACATCCGTTAACTGGGCGTCTAGACGGGTTTATTCGACCGGTTGGATAAAAATTCGAAAGACATTTGGCAAGATTCAAATATATTTACAATCTATATATTAGAAAGTTTCAAGTTGATCTTTTATATATGACACGATTAATGACAATATGTAATATTTTCAACAGAATTTATTACGATTATCTATATTGATATTTACTAATATCATTACAAGATACTGTTAATTTTTTTAGCATTAATAATAATAATATAAAATAATCTGTACCAATAAAAAATTCTGCTGCAATCAATCTTTTTATACAAATTGTGTCGCTGTAAAAACGATCACATTCTCCGAATAGGTACTTAAGATCTCGATTATTCAAGAGTGAGGTCGAGTGAAATCGAAAAAAGTCGTTGCATTGGTATCGCGCAGACGCTATTGAATTATTACGGTGTATTCTCGTTAATAAAATAATGTTTTATTACAATCTCCGCGCGCGGTTTCTCGACATTTCACATGAAACCTAATTTTTCATAAAATTCCGAAGAAAATTTTGGCTATCGAAAAGATCATGAAATAAATATTAAATGAATGGTTCATTTTATATTTACTCCAGTTTTTGCTGTGAAACATTACTCTATTTAGACAAAAATTAGTCAGGTTTGTTTTGATCTAATAATTTTGATCTAATCACGCATTCTTGCAGCAATTATAACGCTATCAAATGTGATATTTTTAGTCACGTGATGATTATCGATATATTAGTGTTGATTATCGATTAGTCAGATAAAAGCCTGAAGCAGAGGCGGTACAAAGTCAAGTATCTAGCCTAACTACTTTATATCTAGCCTAACTACTTTATATCACAACTATTGAATATTCAAGATATTTCTCGTTTAAAAATGCACGGGAAAGGAAGGGCAGAAGTTACAGGCGAATGATCGAAACTTTGGTGCCGATCTAACTTTCGTATACTGGAAGCGGATCAAATCTGTCTGACACTGGCAGGCAAACAGTTCAAGCGAAATTCTCGTCGACTGCGAGAACGCGCGCGAGATAAATCTGTCATTCACACAACGTATGCAAAATCTACGCGCGACAGAACCCACGGTGCAATCACGAATTTAACCGCGAGCTTCGCGATACGAGTTCTTTCGAGAACCGCCTGTGCGATTAGTGATTTTCCTATTGCGTTTGTGCGACCTTCGAATGCGAATTCGATACAAGCTATTTCGATAAGAACATCATTCGAGAAAGAAAAAAGACGCATAAATTGAATTGCGCTAATTGGAAATTGATGGAAAAAGCATTATGTATGTATTCCTTTCTCCAGAAATTTATCTGACAATTTATATAAAGTATTGTATTGAGAAATTTAATGATTTCAAAGGGAGATTTTGAAAATCAAGTAAAATATTTGTTTGCACAAAATTTTATAAATTGAAAAAAATATTGTTTACGTACGTTTATTTTCATTCTATTATAATATGCGTGCGTGCGTGTGTGTGTGTGTGTGTGTGTGTGTGTGTCATATTTAAATATTTTATAATTAAAAATTTTATAATTTAAATATTTTTATACAATTAAATTTAATATAATTTTGATATCAATATCTAATTATATATATATATATGAAATTATATATTATTGATATGAAAATTATATATATAAAATGTTAAAATGATACTGAATTTTAAAGCGCATTACTTAATTTTAAATTTTAATTTTCCCTGATATTTTATTCTTAGATTATTGTGTAGTTCACGTCAGTACGAGTAATATCAAGAGTGATTTGACATAATTCTTGGAAAATCTCTCGTCTTCCTTGATGGAAGGAACTTGGCTAATATATGCATTAATGCTTGCTTAAGATATGCGCTAATTGGCTATGAGAAATTAAGGTCCGACACGAGATAGATTAGACTTTGGTTAATTAATAGTGGAAAGCTACAAACTGAAGGTTTAAATCGAATTATTGAAATCTCATAATCATATCGATTGCGTCGTGCTTTGAATAATATAAAGTTATCTATATTCGAAATCGATTGAAATGCAGTCCAACGAACCAGGCTTCTTCAAGCATATTGATAAAATCCCATGCTATATCTTTCCTTTTTTTTTTGTTATCTTTTATTTTGTACATGAATTACTTCAAGTTGCAAATAGTTGCAATCGTGTTTCTTCTTCAGGCTTCAATAATATAGCACTCCATGATCCAAGTGTAATATTCGAAGCGTTTCTAAACGGAAATGACACCAGATTTAATCTTAAATAGTTTAAGTAAGGTCCATGACGTATTAGATCCAATGAAATATCTGACGCGATATTTATTCGCGTACTGACGTGAAGTTCACAATAGTCTAAGAATAAAACAGAATAATATAAGTAAAATTTAAAATTATGGGAAGCTTTAAAGCTATAGATATTTTACATTAATTTTTTTTATTATATATATATATAATTTTATTAATTCAAAAACTTATATTATAGAAAATAACCGAATATTTTTCTATGAAAAATACTTTTATCATCTTGTGACATATTTGTGATGACACTCATCACTTTTGAGACAGTGATTCATGATTAATGCAATCTCGTTAGAACATTGTTTCATCATATTGTTTCATCATATGTTCATAATTAAAGATCTAAGAAAAATATTTAAAAAATGTTTACGATTAATTTCAAGCAAAATACGTAATGCTGTTTGAAGTCATTTACGGGTTTTAACAATTTAAATGCGATCGATAGGCGATTCACGTACTGATGTCGACACTTGAAACAGATTATTACCAAAAGTGATCAAAGAGATCTTGCAAAACTGATTTATGCTTTCGACGGATATATTAGAAAATTAGAAAAAAAATCGATATATTCATCACAATTATAATTATCATTAATGCGTAAATTCACTGAAAGTATCGTAACTTCCAACGAGAAAAATTTATACAATGAATCATAAGATCTCGTGTTTATTCCATCGATTCCAAGATACATTATTATGAGATAAATGCATCATAAAACTTCGTAAAAAACGCGTACCTGGTAAGGGCGCACTGAGGAAGGCCTGGTTACTCGCCACAAGGAACGAAACGATAATAAAGAGGCACCACGCTAAAACGATCATTCTGGGATCGAAATGATTGTTGAGGAACACCAAAACGTTCCGTTCAATTGGCTGCTCGACTGATCTGTACACCACGTTGATGTTCACGCGGTTGTTTTCGCGCGATACACGTGATGTTTATTACACACACGCGACAAATACGAAAGAAAAAAGAAAAGAAAGAAAGAAAGAGGATTTCTAGTTCAACACGTTTTTCCACTCTTTCTCTCGTGCACGAGACGCGCCGCGCAGACGACTCGGCTTCGCCGACTTCTCCGACCGGTTAGCCAGCAGTGAACTGCTCGTGTTCCTGCCTCGGGTATCGTAATATACATAAAGTCGCCAGATAAGCCACGGCTGACACCCCACCACGGACGCGCCTCGTCGTGGGACGGCCCGTTCCTGCTCGCTCTCTGGTGCGCGCCGTTAAAGAGAGCTTGAAATTCTCGCCTCTTGATGTGAAGTACAACGTGGTTTCGTTCGTCTCTCCTTCTTTTTCCAGCCTTCTGTAGGATGATAGCTGTCACGACGCTTGTAATTCTTCATCGTGACTGTGTGATTCTTCATTGTGATTACAATTAACATTACTCACACTTTCGTTGATTAATATACCCCGGTTAATGTAGCGTTTATCGAAATAGATAACGTTAACATAATTTTAAGTATATAACACCTAATAATGTTTTGTATTCTCGGATTGAATCAGTTTTCATAAATTGATATACCTTTCATTTCATATCTAGATTCTTAAAGTACACACAGCGTTCTTTTCTTCTTTTTTGAAATATAAAACGTGCAAAGTAAGGAGTGGTATGTTGAAGGTCACATGTAAGTTTAAATATATACCAATGGCGTAGGGATGTTCACTTAATAGATCTCTCGTTAATTCTCTAGATAGTTGACAAGTTGATAATTGGCATGTGTATTGTGAAATGATGAAAAAAGATTAGATCGATAAGGTCTGATTGTATCATATAAAAAGTCGCACAATTTCTCTCAGTCATGCTGAAAATATTAACACTGTCAGTGTGTTAAGATCATTTAATCAGTCGATAAAATGGTTTGAAGTCCTCTCGTCACTGCACACAATACGATTGCTATATGCTTTCGCGCTCACTGATCCCGCTGAACTGGACGTCAGATTTTCGAGGGAACGTGGAGACGCGGTCGATCTTTTAAAGTATCGAACGTGCGAACATTATCCGAAATCCTCTTTCTCCAGCTTACCGACGTTTCTGTAAGCCTTCTCTCACGTATTCATATATGCACCTGCTCTTTGAGAAGTCGTGTGATAGATATCGCCATATATTTCCAGTATCACTATCAGATTGAAAAAATTCGTCAAGAATAATTCATAAGTCACGTTTTCAGCTTACGGAGAGAGTTCGTACGAGAAATAACAAATATTTATATATAATTATATAAAGTTGCCGGAACTATAAATATTTGCCTTTTTCTCTTTTGTGACACTCCGCGCAGAAATAGTGGAAAGATGATTAGAAACTCATGCGGTAATTATAACAACTTTAACGAAAGTTTCGTGTTGCTTTCGTATAAAAATAATAAAAATTCCAAATTCTTACTAACATAATAAGTCATCGATAATAATATTGAATTTTCCGAGAAAAGATGTGCATTTTTGTTTCATTTGTGTAAATGAACAATAAAAACGTACATTATATACGTAAATTATATGTATAGTTTCTAGATAAGATTTGGAACGTATTTTATCGACGTAATCTATTAGAGAAATAAGAATTATATGATATTTCCGCCGATAAAAAAATCATTCAATCACGATAATGAATAGACTTTATCTTTTATGAAATGATAGATACTGCGCAAAAGAGATGAAAACTCAATGAAAATCCAGTGCGTCAGTTTTCCTCGGAAGAAATTATCGTAATAATGATCTTACTTGTATTTTACCTTATACGTGTATTATCTTATGCTGTCGCGTCATCCACGTAGATACAGCAATGAAAAAATGAAAAACTGATTTGCGACCAAGTATTTTTACCACTTTTCAAACACTTTCTGCCAGTAATCGTGCTAATCCGACCGCGAATGAACGTGACGATCGACTAAAAATATCAATATGATATTGATATGTGTTGTGTTCTTCTATGTCATCATTCATCCACGCGATAAGATTCGCAAACAATTTTTTCTGCCGTAGCCTTAAAATCGGAGCAATAGACCTTGATATGCGATATCATTAGTATCTTATTTAATATCATTCTTAGAATTCAGGACGATGACCTGCTGTGTCTCAGCAAGACGTGAGATGCATGTAACAAACAAGAATCGAATCAGTTCCATGATATTAATACATTTATATATTTTTTTCTTTTATAGTTTTGTGTATCTTATTTTTCCTTATTAATTTGTGTCCTTGAAAAAATGTATTATACTTTCGGTACTGTGATATCTTTATAGGCACGTCCGTCGATCGGAAATGCTTACATTTTCCATTAAATAGACCTTGACGATTAATGCACATCTTCATTGTTGCGACTCTTATGTCATTGTTGTCTTACTTATGATGTCATCGCTGATCTAATGCCATGGTCAAGACCCGTTGAATACGAGTTGCAAGAAGAAGATTGATAGAATGTTCGCGTTTCAGAATGTATCGGAAGAACAGGAGAATTTGAATCTAAAGATATCTAAACTCTGCATTTCTGACGATGTTACAGAATAACGCACAAATGAAAAAAAAAACAGACATTACTTTCAACTAATAACAGAAAATAGACATTTTTATTTGTTGTCAAAGGCAAACATGAAAAATGTACCATAAAACACATATATTGTGTCAAGAATTATACGACTAAATGGACTACTATAGGTAATATTTGCGCAACTCTAGTTGTCGTTTCGTTCCGGTCATTTTTTTTTCAAACTTTAACGAATGTCATACCGGATCGGTACACCATTTTCGTGTTATCGCAACTAAATCATCAATCGTATTTTTATAATGATGTAGTACACAATCACGACAGTTATTAAGACAGTAAGTCATAAAGCCGAATTTATCTAATAAATTAGCCGAATTTTGGTCTTTTTTAATTTTCATAAATTTCTTTTATTTTTTTTTTTTATAATTCTCAAGATTTTTCTGTCTGTCCCAACAATTTTTTTTCAATTCATTTTGAAGGTAATTATAGAGATAGCATATGCTCGACCTATAATGTCGACCTATTGTACATAAAAAATAAGTTTCAAATTAATTGTAAAACTTTTTATTGACTAAAGTTCGTGGCAACACAAGTTTATTTACGTAAGAAAACTAAGTAGTTACTTTACTGTTTATCACAAGATATATAGAAAACGGTAATTTCTGTCCTCGAATAAGTGATGAAGACGGAAATTAAATCATTAAGTTAAATTATCGACTCTACGTTACGTTATTTCTCACAAGATGGAACTTCGACATTATTTGAATTTTCATTTTTCTAAGTTGCATTTATTCATTGCATCGTCCGCAAATCCAAATGTCGTCACCGCATGGCGACAAATCACTGCCACTGAATTAGCATAATCTTCTCGTCTGTGTACAGTTGCGTCCGTACGCGCTAATTCCTAGCCAAGTATTTCCGTTACAAGTAAAGCCAAGAATTAACGTTTCATATATCTTATCGCAACACCAGAAACGCACATTTGCCTGACTAAAATAAGCCGCTGCGCATAATACACATAGTCTTGCATGTAATAATAATTCATGAAACTGCGTGTACAAGTATGTGCGTCAAGCCAATGCATTGTCTATGCAGTTCCATGTGCAGCAAGTATTTTCAGTTTATGGTACGCAGCTACTTGTTGCTATTCCCAGCGGGCGACGAATGGATTGACATATATTATTGCTTACGCATACAGCACGAGGCATGCATCGTTAAATTGATTCTTCTAAGCTTCATCGATTTGTTGACGGAAAGAATCTACGCTAAATTTGCAACATGATATATATATATATAATAAAACGAATAAAACTGTAACCATTTTTTTTTTCGATAACGAGAATTCACTTTTGGTATTCTTATACTAAATAAATAATCAATTCTACTCTAAAATGAATCTCTAAAATGATCTCTCTACTCTAAAATGATCGAATAATGGAATACTTTTTTTTATCATGTTGCTATATCAAATAGAAAAGATTGAAGCTGTTCTTTAAAATATTAACTATCATAGAGACCAAAGTAAGAAAAATATGTCAAAGTCGTATAACGGCTTACGATCGACGTCCTCTCTCTCTCTCTCTCTCTCTCTCTCTCTCTCTCTCTCTCTCCTTCTCCTTCTCGCTTTTTCTCGATGACTCTCTTTTTCTTCTTCGTTCTTTCATAATTCTTTCCTCCTTTACACGGTATTACGTGAGTGTCACATGTCGAGGCTAACTTATGCGATACTTGACACAGAACTACTGGCGGTAACGAGCTACCTGGAACGAGACTAACAAGCATCTCACATTTCTATGATGAATCTCGTGGTGTTAACGTAGTGAGCGATACATCCGTGATGACTCATCACGATTTTTCAGTATCATCCGCTGCAATGACGGAGAATTTCGGACAGCGCGAAAGAACGTTTCTCATCGTTACTCAGTCTCGATTATTGACTGTCAGATATAATTCGCAGTGTCGATGTAAAAAAAAAAAGGGAGAACGTATTGATGCGCCGATGTATCACCAGACTAACGATATACGCAGATTACATAAGAATTCATCATTAAATGGACGTTGAAGTGCAATTAATTCTCTTATTATTAGTTTCTCTTATTTTTTGCATTTTATATCCTGTTGATTTACGAATGCAAAACGGAAATATATAAATATATAAATGAGAAATTTAAGCACAAGATACGTTAAGGACGTTCTCCGACTGCAATTGTTGCCCAACTTAATGAGCATATTAGTGTTCATCATTATGAACATTTTTATGAAAATTTAATTTCACTTTTATATAGTATAAGATATTCCATAAGTGTTTATGTGTTTATACAAATTTTTTTATACAATATAAAATCCGTCTTCGCTACTGTCGCCGGTCGAAAAAAATAGCGACTTTACTTACCGTATTACTTACTTTGCTTAATGATTTCTTAAAAACGAATATCGGAAGCCATGTTCAGACAAATTTCATATTATTCCTTGTGATATCAAGTTTTATATCTCATTGTTTCAAAAAATTGTTAAAAGAACTTTTTTACAGTAGATAAAAAGATCACTTTCGAATAAGCTTTAGATAGGGATCCTATGTGTGTGTGTGTGTGTGTATATATATATATATA
>NW_017259490.1:4223745-4239288 GCF_001594045.1 Atta colombica | reverse complement strand
TATATATATATGTATATATATATGTATATATGACACAGAGGATCGTATGAGTTTTGCAACGTAACGTATTGCTTGTCTGCAGCTGATTTTCTTGACTAAACTTCATACATGATGGAGGAAAATTTAACGTGAATATATCGCTTCTCTCGTCAGGCTTATAGTTTCGTGGCTTCCTTATCTCTTTCTCTCTCTCTCTCTCTCTCTCTCTCTCTCTCTCTCTTTCTCTCTCTCTCTCTGCGCGCGCGCATTGGACTTATGCTCGTTGGACCGCGGCGTTTCAGCTTTGCATCTACTGTTGTCTTATGCTAATCTGAACACCTGACATTTTCGCATTACGCAATTCTCGTGCATGATGTCTAAATTCTCTCTCGCGCGCGATGTACTGTATATTATTCCATCCGATCGGCAAATACGCGCCTGTCAAATATGCACTTGTTAAACTTGCCAGGCAATTATGTATCACTGATATCGCGATACTCTTTGTTGTGGAAGCTTCTAAAGATTTAGACATAGAGAATACTGTATATCTGAGATAAAATAAGCATGAGTTTAAAAAATTAAAAAATTATTTTACTTTATTTGTCGTTTGATCTTGTCAATATCGCATATTTGTAATAACGGCATTCTATCGTTCAATCACTCCTGTTTTAAAGGCAAAATGTAAACATCTTGTAAGCACAATAAAGTGGCACGCATATATTTTTTCCTCAGTGTAGTATTTGCAGTTCTATCAAGAGAGCGATGTTTACGGAATCGATATGAGCTGACGTTGCAATGAGGATTTTTAATTACGAAGATGCGCATTAGTATCTTTATATCAACTTTTCAAAATAAACGTGATATTTTTTTCTTGACGTTATCCATAAAAATCTCATTAATTCTTGCGAAATTGTACGTATCAGACGTTATTTTACGCAGGAAAAGATAATTAGCTGCGTGTTTCACGTGGACGCAATTACAAAATTCGTTACTGAACTTTCTCGTGCGTAGATGATTCTGCGTTTCTGTGTTTTTCTCGATTGATGTGACGGACGGACAAAGCGTACGTCAAAATATTCAGTTCGGGCGATACCGAATCTGCTTCATTAGAAGATTCATTAGTTCGCGTTGTAATTCAATATCGAACTACAACAGTTTTCTGTGTTATAATTATGATTGTATTGTTATCAGTTATGTTATTAAATGTTACATTTATAATAACTAGAATTAAGACAATGTAATTGTCTTAAGACTACAGATATTGTAATTTTTAATTATTTGACATTTAATATGGAATCTACTTTTTAACAAGCGTGTTAAAAATATCGATATTGTTTTACGCGACATTTTTAAAATTTTAATAAAATTATTAATTTAATAATAAAAATATTGGTAAATGTTATTAGTACAATTTGAAAGATCAGTCTGATTTACGTCAATGATCAAGTAGGGAAGACTATATCAGAAAAATTCAAACTAAAGAATTAAGTTAATAATAGAAAATAAGTGAAGGAGAATATTCAAAATTAATTTCATCACGCTTGAAAAGCACCGAAACATTCAGTCTAAAAATAATCGGTTCTCAAAATATACTTCGCGATATCGCATTTATGCTTCTCATTCAATTTATCAGCAAGACGTTTTAAACTTGTCGAGATACTTACACAGAACATTTTGCATGATAAAAACTTATCTGTCGAAATAAAAAACATAAAAATGCATTTACACTTGTCAAATTCAAACATCAAATTTTTTTGCAATGACTGTTCACATATTATTAGAACATCAGTGAATATCTGTTTATGTTTATTTAAGACATTTTATTGAGGCTTTATCTAAACATTCGATATGCGATTATACTTCAAATATTAACTAAATAGTTACTATCTTCAGTATTTTCTAACCTAGATTTTTTAATTGTAACTTAGATTTTACGTAACGTTTAAGAAAACGAACTCTTACATAACATTTTATATAAAACGATTTATATAAAATTCATATAACGTGAATTTTACAGACAATAATGTACATTATTGTACGTTTCCAATAATAGTTTTTGAAGCAAAAAACATGTTGCAAAAAGGATGTTTTTAAAATGAATAGAATGTGAATAATAATTAATTCTAAAGCAATAAAAAATAATAGTTGTTTTCTTTCGAATTTAATTCTCGAATATCTTTTAATTTAATAATAACATTTAATTAAATTTATATTATTAATGATTTAATAATATACGGAAATCAGACACCAAAGAAGTTCTTTAACCAAACTTATGATTACAGAATTTAAAAAACCTTTTTTTGTACACACAGTATCACACATACTGTTTTTTTGTCTTTTTTAAATATTCAATACGATAAAGACGTTATCCGCAAACGGGAATCGTTTGTTAATCTGGAAACTTCGAACAAAAACGATTATTTGTGATAAGACTTTTCAGACATCACAATTGTTTTTTCTGTATTTTGATATATTCATGATATAAAGACCTTGCGATCAATATCATTACATTACGCATTGAATGCGGTTCCTTTATCAGGATTAAAATCAATAAAAAGTCACATATTATGATGTTCAAATCAATACAAAGTCACATATTATGATGTCTTAAGGAACTAAACACAAGCTTATAATTTCTTTTTTTTAATTTATTGCTAGTATTATCTATGTGGTGAGAGCTAACAACTTTCAACTTATCTAAGCTATTTTATCGCTTAGCATGATAGGTAACTCGTTTTGTTTTTATTGCTGTGATAATAACAATGCGTTGAATTCTAAATTTTTTGTCGTTCGGATTATATAATTTTAAAATTATATGAGTGTACGTAGATATATATTTGCTTTTATCATTTACATAACGATAATTTGTCCCAATTTAAACATTTATAATTGCTGGTCGGTATTTAAATATTAATCTATGAATATGATATAATCTATGAATCTATATAATCTATGAATATAATATTAATATCGTCTGTGTTTATTGTATCAAATGTAATCGCTTCAAGCTGGCAAATGTAGCAACCTTTATTTTACAATGAACGTAGGACTCTTCTAAATAATATCTGGCAGTTGTTTGAATCTAGCGACGTGTTTGCCGCAGCAAATGTATTTTCTATTTTTATCCTCGCCTAACGCTTGGGCGATAAACCACACCTACGGAAGTAAACAGCCGATATTGCTATAATGTCTTGATAAAGTGTAAAAATTACATAACATGTTTCTAATAATTATCAATTTTTAAAAGCTCATCTGATAAAGGTTTCTCAAATTACTTATATCCTTTATAGATTTTTTAAACGTTTTATAATTTATTTCTATTAATTTATTAGTCCTGTTATTTATTTAAAACGTTTAAAAAAATAGTAAAAAAATATTTTGTATCACTTAAAATATTTAATAATTTATTTTTACAAACGAAAATTAGAAGATGAAAAATCCCGCATACATTTCACAAAGAGTTAATGAAGTATTTCGTTTCGTGATTTCTTGCACGTCGTGATGCAACATGAGAAGGATTCATTGATGAATAATTACTTACCTCGAAGAATAAAAACGACACGTGAAGGAATAATTATCCACATTCTATGAATACTCGCGTCACAAAAATGCATGTTAGCACCAGAAATCAGCTTATCGATTCATTCGATAGACAAGTAATCTATGATTCTCGAGATTACTCGGCAATGTTAGAAAATAATTAAATTATCCAACGGAGTTATCACGTTTGCATCAGATTGCCTCACACTCGTTTGTAATTTTCTTTTTACATATGATGATCATATCGTGTCGTCACGATAGAAAAAGAACATAAGGCTTGTTTTACAGTGCGTGTTAGTATATTGCAGATCATATCATTTATGATATGAATATATATTCACTTATTACGTTAGCAGAAACCATAGCGTGAAAAAATACTTTTGATACTAAATAAAGTAATATCACCATAAAGTAACCATAAAGTAATATCATACGTAATAAAGATCTGAAAGCCACGTAGTTGTAGTTAACGATAAGGGATTGCAATCAGCAATAATTTTTAGATTTTTCGATATTATACAAATAAAAAGAAGAACATATATTTATGTGAATGTCTAAAAGAAATTTTATCTTAAAATATATATTTATATATTTATAGTAATGATAAAATTTATCATATTTGGGAACCGCGAGGTAAAGTCATACTTTGACATATGTTCTGATAAAAATGATTTTATCAGAACATATGTCATCATACTACATTATTTAAATATTATATCGTCATTACAAAGAATGATGATTATTCTAATTGCTGTTACGCGAGAATGTACAATAGTGGTATAATTAATAAGCATTCAAAAATGCGATCAATACCATAGAATCATCGTTTCCTGATATGACATATGATATTTTTTTTATCAATTGCGGACTACACCTGCCGAAAAACATCAGACTCTTTTGGATGATCTGCAAATAAGAGACTATTTTCTGATATGAGAAGGGATTGAACTTGACATGTAGATTAGATAAAGCTAGCCAGTATAAAAATTTGTGATATCATACGGTTGAAAAAGTTGGCGAATCCTCTACTTCTTTATAGTTCGTCGCGTCCTGGATAAGAAAACGCGAAAGTAGGCCGAAAGGATTTCGCGAAGCCGCGGTCGCATATATATTTGTCTCAATTGATTTTTATGTGAAGATTTTCCTGATATTTGTATCCTTGTCATGTCGTCATTTTGTCGAGTTCCGCGGATAAAGGAATCGGGTTAAATTTATAATTTAACGTTTCTCGCGTAGTAACCTTTATTCAGAGATCAAAAATACCTACGTATGTCGCCATCCCATACAAGTTTGACATTTTCGATATCAATCGTGGCTTTCACGTATCTTATCGATTAGGAGTATCCTCTTTTATAGTAGTAGAACTGATCGAACACGAAAGCAGACATTCTAGAAAATGTTTAAAAATTAAACTTGTCCATTTCTATCCTTCATCGAAAACACGTCCATATCCATTCGCGAAAATATTGAAGAGTCTATCTATGCTGATCGAATCGGCATGAAACGTCGAGAGAAATTGGAGCGGTATCAGGTGATTACGTGAAGAGACGCAAAGAAAACAAATGATAACCCTGAGTATCCTCTCCTCCCTCTCCGTTTGATTCAGTAAACAATAATCACGGTGATTGCTGCATAATGACTGTCCTGATTCACCATAGTCTACGTCGTAACTTTCACGTAGACCCTCGTTCACATATTGACATGTATTACGCGAATGCTGTATTTGAGGAGATGATTTTCTCGACCGGTTTTCACGTAGCCGCGTATATGAAAACAACATAATAGTCGTGTAATTAATGCTGGCAGTTAAATGCCATACCTATATTTACGTAGAGTCGGACATACTCTCGTTCTAGATTGAACGAATTTCATGTATTTGCGGAATATATGCACAACACGACTTTCGAACAATTCTGTCAGAAACTGGGTCGCGCGCCGGCGGGAGCTATCGTATTTTGACAATGAACAGCTATGTGAATAATCCTCTAACGGTGAACGCGACGTCGAGCGCCGAAGATTTGGTGCAAAGCACGATCGTGGCACGACACGGGATTTCCCGAGAGGAAGTACGTCTGGGTCAACAAAAGATTTAGAGATTTCGATGGACGGTTGTAAATCTTAGCAATCTGATATTTATAATAAATAACGTCACTTTCAATTACAATTGATAAATTTATTATGTGGAGGAGGGGGGGGGGGAAGGAAAATAATGTTTTCAACATAAAAACAGAAAAATTTGTTTGATAGATACTTTACATATCTACATATTTTACGTAATTATTCTTTTTCCTAATAAAAAAAATACATGCAGTCATCTAGTGGAACGTGAGTAAGGTTACCTGGAAAGTTGCGGAAATAGCCGGTATGATTGGTTAACATTTGTCCAGTTACCATTCGATGCTACAACCGACGAAACTATTTTATTTTATGTTCATCTCTCGATCGATAAATAATAAAAAATGTAATATTATTTATTTAGTAAAGAACAATTTTATTGTAGTGTAGTCAATATTGATATATATACGAACAATGTATTGATAAAATATGTACAGTTTAATATAGGTTATTATTTACAAAAAAATAAATTATAAAGATATGTAAAATATAATAAGTTACGAACAATATGTTATAACGTATAAAACTGCTAAGCAAATTATGCAGCAAACATAATTAATGTAAAAAAGATGTGCAGTCTGTATTATTTTATATTTATTAATATTTAAAAATTTTTTTGTATTTCCTTTTAACGTACGTGTATTTTATAATAACAATTCACGTACGTGTATTTTATAATAACAATTCACATAAATAAACATAAATTGTCCCCAACGAAATTGTGCAACAAAAATACCAATTATCGTAATTTTTATTGACTCACACGTTGATGGATATAAATGTCAATTTGTTGCCCATAAAAACATTACAGTAGTCTCGTAGCCGTTACAAGAAAAGTATGTGGCTGTATTTACATTAGTTCAATTACAATGATTACACTTAGTATTATGTGCTATTTGTATGTACTTATATTACATATGTATATAGTCGTACCGATACAATAAATCGCAAATTATCAAAAGATCAAACACCACAATGGCAGTGGTCGAGACGGTTCAAAGCGCGATTAACAATCATGGGTATATTTCATTAATTATTAAATCGAGGTTATTAAAAAAAAAACAAGGCAATACCGTAATCAACTTATACGAACTCCCTTCATACGCATTCTTTTTCCATTCAATTAACTTGAAACCTTATTTGAACGCATTCGTGGCACAAGGGATATGCTTCATTATGATTTCACTATCGACTATTGAAATAACGAAGTTCTCGGTTCGCTTCCCTTAGAATTTTTACAGTTACAGTTTAACGAAGTGAGGATTAGTAAGATCGAAACAGTAAGAACATCGGTTTTGTTTGATCAGTTAGTCTACTCGGACGTGTTTCGCTTTTATATTTACATTGGGTGTACATTAGCGCGTGTACTGTACATACACACAAGTCATATAAAGTACAGATGAGTCTAATCGTGCAGCATAATTGCGGTGATGGCCGAGCGTCACGAATTTTTTTTCTCTCTTAATTATGTTACTTTGATGTGGCGAATAATATCATACATCGAGTTTAAATTGAAGATTTTCAAATCGCTTTAAATCCACATTAAAAAATCATAGAGTATGCATTAAAAAGCTGAAAGAGAAATAAGATAGTTTTTAAAAATACGGATGTAACGCGATTTAGAGATAGGCTATTCGATCGTACATTTTTTGTGATTATCTTTTCAAATTCATTGAAGAAGCGTCGCCTTTGACTGCACGTTTTTGGCACGATAAGTGATTTAGCTGGATTATCACGATACAATCGTACGCGGTTATATATTTACAAGATTGGAACTGCCGGATAATAAACCCCATATTTTTATTCTACACGGAAAAAACATTATATTACATCATTTTTGTCACCATAACGGTGTTGGTCAAGCGATTAGACTATCCCTTAGTTCTTTTTTTCTTTTTTACAGGTACATGTACAGTATTTACAGGAATTCGAAAGAAGGAATGTAACGTTGTAATTTTGTCCGTAAGACATAGACGGATTGAATAATAAGATTTAAATTATCATTTATTTTGGGCGAGTTAAATTGCTGGGTTATTATCATTATTTGGAGACGAATATTTATTATTAACATTTAAGTTTCACTACGTTGATATTGTGAGAAATACCTTAGATATTACTAATAAAATCGTTAAGAGCTTTTGTTCTTAATATTTGATACACTAAAAAATTGTGAATTAATAATATAAAAATGAATTTATTGAAAATAATTACGTAGAATATAAAAAAATGTAGAGAAATATTAAACAACATAGATTACATCTGTACAAATATAGATAAAAATTAAATAAAATTTACAAAAGAAGGAAAAGAACAATAAAAACAAAAAATGTAAATCATATCTTTATTAAAACGTTAATAAAAAAGAAATTATGCGCAATAATCTCATTGCATTGAAAAACAAAATGTGCTGCAAGTGTTTATGAAAGATTACAAAGATGCGCTGATGAATCGTGTACAAAGATTAAAAACTGTCAATTCGTTTGAATACGACGCGAGATATGAGAAATTATAATTTTAGAAATAAGTTAGTTTTGGAAGTAAAGCTGATCTCCGATCGCGATTTTGGAAGGACGGCTGCAGCGTAGATTGTTGCGAATAATTAAAATTAAATTGCTAAACCAGATTACTGGCTCGATCTTGTGGCAACGATTAGATATCTTATAAATCTAAATAACTGATATTTAACGACGCAGTGTGAAATAATGGAGAATCACGATGATCGATGTGTCTGATTTGCGGCTTGCGTAAATTTAAGGAGGATTGACAAGGCAATCTTACAAAGGCATAAAACGGGCTAAATCGCATACTAACTTAACGCTCGACGCACTACAGTACATCTTCAAATCGAAATTGATTTAATTCGTGTCACATGATCCGCATATTCTTTGACGAGATTGTCTGTTGCGGTTTTCTCGACGAGGATATCGGATCAGGTTAACAACTCGAGTTAATGGAACGATACATAGACCGGGAATGTCGGGTTTAGCAAATTGTTTCGACGATTTTATATTAGACTTATGCATCTGCTTGTCGCGCGTCTTTGCGAATGAAATATAGAAATGCGCGATGTACTTCGCATGTGCGCACATGGTTACGTATATCGAGATGTATAATTTTATGAATAAATCTTATTTTTCTAGGGAGTGTATCGCGATTCTTTTTTCTACATTTCAATCTTAGCAAAATAGATGATTGTAAGTCTGTATGTACATAGTCGTCATTAAAATATATACGCATCCGCCGCTCATATCGTCGTCATTGAACACATGAGAGACAGGGAAAGAGAGGGAAAGAGAACGACGACATTAAAAACAATTATATGTAAGGAGAGTATTATTTTGAGTCTTCGTCTTAAATAGCACAGCCTTTGCTAAACCCGCTTCCATATTCGCGTCGATGGTTCATAAAAAAATCGTCGGTTAACTTAACTTCTTTATACGGCAAAACGAGTGACTAATTAACGTCACGGATCACAGCACCGTGAATTCACGATAGAGAACTTCCTCGGGGTTAACAATAAATTCGCAAATTTCATTAAATAACAACAGCATTCCTCCAAGTGTCACGTTAATCGTAATATATTCGATTATCTACTCGTGACGCGACGAGATTTACAGGGAATTTCGCAGAAGCGTAAGATATCGGAATGATATATTTTTCATTCATGCTCGAACCATTTAGCAACGAATTATATCATTGATTGGCACGTGGATTGATCGAAAAAATACATTTACGGTTGCGTTCAGAAGTTTTTTAACATAAAAGATTGAAACATCTGAAAAATCAAATTTGTTTATAATTGTTTTTTTTATATATATTTAATATGTATTTAAAACAATCGCATTTTGATTAATTAAGAATTACTTGCGTTCCGTCATGGAAATTGGCAGTTTACGGATATTGCAAGTCAGTTTTGCCAAGATGGGCCAGCCGCGTTAAAATTCCTTATCAACCAGTTGTAAGTTTTCAAAAAAAGTGTCTTTTACTTTCCTTTGAAAATTTATTTCCTCATTCGCAACAAGGAAATAAATTTTCAAAGATTCGGGAGAGCCTCGCGAAACATTTCCTCAGCTATTCCCACAAACTTTTGCTCCGTTGTTGTTAAGTTCGAGCATAAATAAATACATAGAAACGTCGCGTTTCTCAGTATACAAGATTTATAAATATTAACAGCCCAAGTTAGCACGTTATGCCACCCGCGTCTACTCGCACAGAATAATACACGTACCCCATGTAATTTACTACACGGTATAAAATGCGGCTAGGTCGTATTTACTATCGACCCTTCAATAACATATGTCGAAATCCCTCAGTATTATTTCTCATGAAATATTTTCCAAATCAATAAATGTTCAAAAGATTATCGTAATTTATGACTATGTTTGCGCTTGTCACCTTTTTTTTTTTTTTTTTAAGTTTGGAGTTTTGTTAAACTCCATCGCGTGTAAATTTAGCAAGAAGTTTAAAGATTAAATTTTTCTGACTGATTAAATTTTCAAAACAATATAGTAAAACATGAGGAATTATTACGTTAACATTCTCAATGAACTCGATAAACTTATTTCTGTTTGTATTCATAGTTTCCATAGCAATAAGCAGTCACGATTATAGAGTCGAAGAAGGCTTTCGACAGTTTTGACGTGTTTTCCAAAATATAGGTACGATACGTGCGGTAGACACGGTGTATGACGGACACCTGGTCCATCGATGGAGGGATGGAATGTATGCAAATTAGAAGAAATCGATATGCCCGAGGTGGCACGGTGGATTATTATGTCGTTTTGTCGACCGATTGGAAACAGGGAAAAGTTATTGTATACATGTATATGTTGTATGGCTGCCGTTCTCTGTCACGGCGGAGAGTTGTTAATCGTTCACTTGTGCGGTGAAGTCGAATTCTCTCGTTCACCGCGCCCCCACGACGATGTTACGTTGACCAACCTTATAATGACTCGACACATTATAGCTCACAAATTCTGGACGAGGGTATTCGTGCGTCTTTTTCTACCCTAAACGTGCGAAACGTATCGACTTTTCTCGTCTCCGAAGAGAAGAACGGGATTCTGCAGTCGACCGTTTCCTGCAACGGTCGAACGGTTTTGTGCGAGCCCGGAAGGAGCTGGTTGTATCTATCGTTTAACTTCGCTAATGAATTAATTTCTTGTTTTATATAATTGAGTTTCAATAAAAAATATTCGATTAACAATAATTGAGGTTAGCCATAATTGATGTTAATGCCTGAAAATTAACTACGTTGGCAGGCTGGATTAATTAATTCTGGTTGACAATCTCCTGTCTCTTTAATTGTGGCCTCGATTTACGTAGAAAACGAAATGCAGTTAACTGTGATTAGCGACAATAATCGATGTTGATGCAATCAACATTAACCTTAAGACGTCTCGAGAGAGATCGAATTGCGAGTACCAGGCACCGGATGAGATTCCATTGTTTGCCTTAAGAGTATCGATTTTCCATGAAATCGAGTCCCTCGCTTTGAGTGTCACTTGTGATCGCTTGTTGACTTGTCGGTTTGAGTAGTCCGGATATACCAGAATGAATATATCCGATTCCAGAATCCATTTTGTATATACAATCAAAGTATGTTTAATAAAAGAATTATATTCTTGATGCTGAAGAAATTCGTAGATCATATATTGTATATTGAAATGAAAGTTAATTTAATATTTGAAAGAAATATTAGCAAAAAATATATTAATATTGTACAAGTATTTATATATAAAATTTTTTGTTCGAGAAATATTTCACAGATTTGAGTGGCATTGAACAAATAAACTTTTCCACGATTTTTAAAAGATTCAATTTCGAATATTAGATCTATATGAAATGTTTGATGCAATCATTTGAAAGTGGATGCCTGGATCTCGCAATTTTTAAGAGAAATATTTTAGCGCACGATTCTTCGCAAAGAAGTAAATACGTTTCGCAGGTAGACGTCAAGATGAAACATCGAGACGTTTCACTCCGATGATGAAGACAAACGTTACATCGGACATTTCGTGACGATTTTCTGCGAAGCACTCGTCGAAAAATTTTCCTTCTGTACGCTCGCGTCGCGATAACCAGCATCTTCTCGTCGATGTTAGATAGTGAGAGAAATTGATCTTAATGAATTAAATATACTGCGAGATAAATTTTCTATTCTAATGTCGG
Source organism: Atta colombica (assembly GCF_001594045.1). Classification (NCBI taxonomy): domain Eukaryota; kingdom Metazoa; phylum Arthropoda; class Insecta; order Hymenoptera; family Formicidae; genus Atta; species Atta colombica. The sequence goes on along the minus strand of NW_017259490.1, from coordinate 4,227,483 downwards.
ATGATAATAATTAAATTCCAAATATTGATTCCCTGAAATTAAATATATTATAATACTAACTTAAATATTGACTCCCTGAAATTAAATATATTATAATACTAACTTAAATTTAGGCCGGTATTCACAATAGTTCTTATATTTAAAACCGTCTTAAGCACAGCTTTTAGACATAAACCAATCACAGAGCCTGAGATAATCACATTACTTAAGATAATCTTGAAAAGAACGAATCACCGGCCAATGAATACCGGCCTAAATTTAAGTTAGTAATATATTCAATCTAAATGGATTTCAATATATAAATATTCTTTTCTATATAAACTTGATTGTAATGTATACTTGCATGTACAAATGTATATCTCTGTATAATCTTTATATAGAAATAGTAGATCAAGCCTGTTCAATTTGAGCTCCGGAAGCAAAACGCAAAGCCATCGATACAAAAAAAAAATTCAATGTAAGATTTCAGAGACTGTAAAGTAATGATAAGCTCACTCAGATGTGTATCAACACTTTACAATTTCCGAAATTTTACCCTTGAATTTTTTTGCGTCGACGGCTTTGCATTTTGACTCCGGAGCTCAAATTGGATAAGTCCCTGATGTAGATAATATATAATATATTTTAAAGTTAGATGTAAATAATTAAAATTGCAATGCCACAAATAAACGATATGTGTGCATATTTAATATTTAAATATTTAAAAAAAATTCATTACTTTTGAAAATTACTCCGTCTATATTTACGATAAGAAATCTATTCAAGAGCGATGTTAATTAGCGCACGATTGCAAAGAATGAAAATAAACTTTGGAAACAATCAATTTCTCTCATTATTCGACAAATCAGATGATTAATCGATTGGACGGTATGGAAGGAGCAAGACGGGGTCATCGCACGCGACCGTTTCTCAGTTATTTACAAGTCGAAGGATTCGAGCGGTGTGAAATACAGCACTGTCAAGCAAATCTGATTATCGTTGGAGAATCGCATTCGGCATCCGGTCAGCGCTGTTGCCTCGATCGTGAAAATCCTTCGAAGTAGCTGTCTTCTCTTCGTCCGGGAAAATATCCAGTCGGTCCACTCGTTAGAGCTGAGTTTGCGTCGAGACTTTGTAATTCAATCAACGTAACCGGTTAGCATCTATAAAGATAAGATGCTAGACTGCCGTGGGGGCACGCGATTGTCAATGCCACTTCGCCTTTTGCGCGAATATATCCGCGCGCAGATTTTGCGCGAAGCAGATTCCCAGAATCTGAAAACAACAAGGACACTCCATTCATTGCTTTGCCGCAAAATAGCCACGATAATTAGAAAACGCTTTTTCAACATTTTCACAAAATATTCATGAACATTTGAATCGTCATTTTAATTGATATCTAATATTGATCTTCCACAAATATAAATAATATTCCTCTTGCTGCTATCAAGTAATCGATTTCCAAGAATATTTTACAAAATATTCTTTCAGTTTAGCAGGAATAATTTAAATGTCTGCTTTAATCATTTATTATTGTATTTATGAATCCATATGTTTTTATGTTTAAAATAATTGATGAATAATTAATGAAAATGCCATGATTTAGATTTGCGAAAATGCTAATATTATAGTATTATTTATAACTGCAGAAATTTAAATATAAAATATTGATACAACATATGAAATTTATCGAAGAATCGATACATTTTTTTAGTTGAGGAAAATTATTGAAATTAAATTTCTACTACTACTTAAAAATTTATACTTATTATCAATGTATATGCGCTACATTTATATATATCTCTAACTTTGAACAATTAAATATAAAATACGCATAATTAGTAAATACAATTAATATGAAGAATTGAATCGTAACATAACATTAAGATGCAATCGATAAGTTCTAATATAACGAGCAATATCAACATGCTTTGGCATATCTATTTGTACACTTAACATATGAAAATTCATTACACAAAGTAAGCACGAATTTAAAACCCTTTAATGAAATTCAAGAGAGGCTCTATATTACTGATAAACGCACGTGCGCTGTCTAGCTACGTGTTATTATGTATCTCGCATCTACTTTACGTCTTTTCGTATGTAACACTGCGAATGAAATAGGTAGTCAACATTGCAAGCACGGTAAAGTCTCACCTTATTTCCTTTAGGGTATACAATGGCGGCTCCATAATGCAGCGGTCCGCATCGATGAATAATCGCGAGAAACGCTAAAATCTCGTTTTAACACTTTGAATCAATGACGGCAATCTTGAGCGACATAGAATATATCTGAATCGCAAATTGAAAATTAAGCGAGAGTTGTACTAAGAGTTTGAGTTTTCCATTACGAACTGAATTTTAAAAGACTCAACTACCGCAAAACGTCTAGACGTTTCAAAATAATGTTTTACGACCAAGATTTCTATCTTGATGCCCCGCAATTGATGCTTCATTATTTAATTTATTAAGTATTGAACGTGTTGAGTTGAACGTACAGAGATTCAAAGTGTTAATTACTCGCGAGTCAAGTCAAAGTACTTCCACGTATTCGTTGAAAGTTTATTGATGTGTGCCAAAGATCGGAGCTTGTACTTATGGTAATGGCATTTTACTAACGTATACCTGAGTGAATGCTGTACCAACTGCACCGCTGGCAATCGCGAGGAGATTTCGTTCTATCCACTCCTCGCCGGCTTGTATGCAACCTTTTTCGTAAATCACTTTGGCGACCTCAAAGTTCTGTAAAAAAAGAAAAGGAAACTGCTACTTTGCCTACCTCAGCTGTCCCCCCTTCCCCGATGTTACGCTACTATTATAGTTGTTAATCCAGGACAATTTCTCGATGGCCATTAGTTAGTTCCGTGAAGGTTTCCGTAGAGAAAGTGAAAGGATAGCTGCACCGTTGTTTATGTAACTCTGATTTACCGTCGATCGCGTCAATCGGTTGCTATTTTAATGCGCGCGTGTCGTAATCGATTTAAACGTTCGTCGCGACGTGCGTTTCGCCATTTACGCGAATTGCGGCAATAATAATCAATGTTGAGTTCAACCATAGTTAATCAACTACAATAATGAATGCGATACTTTAATGCGACTGTACGTTGGATATATATTTTAAACTATATTACAGTAATCTTATTCTGTCCTTACAAGAAGAGATTTATTTATCGCGAACGAATTATAACGCATCAACGTTTCAAAAGATTACAATGCGCTCGTATAACCATAAATGGAGCACAAAAACCGCTTACGAACGAGAGCGAGAATAAAATCACCGATGATAACTCTCGGTTGCGGAAACGGCGAGAACCCGCGAGAACACTGAAAAGGTCAGACCGTCCTCGCTTTTACGTCCCGCCAACTCGACCTCGTTCTTCGTTCCGTTAAGTGAAAACTCAATAAGGTACTTGGTCCGGTCGACGCGTTTCCTCTCAGAGTTTTTCACGATTCCACCAGCAGAACTATATCACTCGGAGGGAAGCTTGTTCAGGATGAGCGAAAGAACGGTAACGTACGTTATATATGAGAATGACGTTTTTAAAAGAGCGATATCCTGACTCTCGGTCACGACCCGAACAATGAATTTCGCCGTTTAAATTTTCTAGCGAGTCTCCTGCCGGTAACTTCAATTTCCAGTCATATAAAGGTAACAACCTAATTTATTAAGAACGAACGCGGACTGCGCCGGAGGGGCGCAAATCGAGCCAGGATCGTAAAGTAGATTCAAAGAAGAAAGAGGAAGAAGAAAACGGAGGA
>NW_017259490.1:4215600-4223645 GCF_001594045.1 Atta colombica | reverse complement strand
ATATATATATATAAAATATATACATATACATCGGTGAGCGGAAGGCGGAAAGGGAAAGCATGCAGGGGGCATTTACGGGGTCGGGATGGGCGGAGAGAAAGAGCCTAAGTAACAAGCCCATTCTGTTACGCCGTGCCTCTCGCGTTTACTCTCAAGGAACCGAGGAGTAACTACGCAAGGCTTTCAAGCTGCTACTTCATTTACACCTTCTATCCCTCTTCGCTACCCAACTTTTCCTCAATATCGTTCTTCCCCCCTTCTCCGTCTTCTCCTTGATATACAGCGAGCGATATTGTGCGACTCTCTCATTAGCGGAGCGTTAGATGCCCTAATTACTTAAGAGTTTTCGTCACGTTCCCTATCGAAAGATTCGTGGGCGCGGAAACTGCTAATTTATTCTGGCTCTTCAACGTCGCGCGCGCGTGTCAAAGCGGCCGACGATGTGCGCGATGACATCGGTGAGATTGGGAAAGACCGAAGGCGGAAAATAGACGACGAGGATCTGGTGTGTACCCAACGTGACTTTGGTTAAGCGCAGTTAATTGAGGCTCTGACAGGGTGTAAGCTACGAGTGGCGAAAATTTTTCAGCGCCGGGCGAGAGAAGATTAATTTGACGGTAGAAAAAGCCTTTCAAGCCAACGTGCCACTCGTTTCTCTCTATTCATCTCCATTGTTCGTTCAACTACTTGCCAACATTTCTCACTTCATGACGAGATCCTTTCCCGGACGTTTTTCGGGTGCCGCGCGGAACAGCACAGCGATGGCAGCCTCCCTATTTTAGCGTACTATAATCTGCTGTATTAGCATAGATAACATCGCAATTCTGGCACGGTACAATCGCGCGCGCTAGCGTATAGATAAGCGCGCGATTATAGCGTAGCATAATCCCAGGTTCTAGCATAGTAATATAATCCCGTGATTTTAACGTAATATGATTCTGTGCCTCGGCCAGTCGGCCGGCCTCGTATGTAATTCTACCGTATAATTGCTCGAGCGATGTTACTTTATGGCCCGATATACTTTATGATAATCTTTCTCAATCAGTATGTAAAAAAAATCAACGTAAATCTGAGATATTCTGATACGTGAAAAATTACCAGATGCAATTTTACATGCAATTGCAAATGCAATTTTACATGCATTTTCTGATCGCGCAATACGACATTTTTTCCAAATCGATTTACCACCCCATTGAATCGTTAATTTCGTAGCTGCGTATTGACAAACCAACGGTTAAGTTAATCGCATTTTAATAGCAAATTTAATTATGAATTTCTCGATAATTTTCGATTAAACGTGTCAATTAATGTAACATTAATGTATGCCAGTTTACCAGCCGATATGTCAATATGCAATCTTGTTACGATGTAATTGGATGCGAACATCGTCGAAATAACAATAAAACTCGTCGGCCGCGAAATTGAAATTTGAATAATTAGCATGGAATTAATATAGTCGTTCTGTGAGAGAGAGAGAGAGGGGGGGGGAGAGAAAGAGAAAGAGAGAGAGAGAGAGACACTCATGTTTATGACGCATAAACTGGTTCTTCGGATGTTTGTTGCGCATCGGAGTGAGGTAATATAATTCTAGCCAAGATTATGCAGTGGGTTAAGTTAATTTACCATACTGATTATAAGACAAAGAAAAACTTATATTATTGCATCGCGTGCCAGCTTCGTATAAACATTTTTATAGAATAGTTGTTGCAAACGATGCACGCGCTTATGACTTACGCTCCTATCTTCATTAAGGTATATAAATATAATATGCTTAACAGTACAGAAAGTAGCGTTTTCGAAAGAGAAAAAAAAAATAAAAAAACGAGACGGTTATCATTCGAAATCATGTGACATTTTTTGGAGAATTAACAATAATTAAATAAAATTTCAACAAGCAATCGTAATACTTGCGTAAAAAGAATATGTGCGTAAAATATAATATGAAAACTAAAATAGATGAGATTTCCATACATTTTCCATTATATTTTACGCATATTGATACTCTTATACGCAAATATTATCTCTTGAAACTTTACCTATGAAGAATCATTATCATAAATGTTGACCACAAGTTTGGCAGATATTTGAAGTGGCTACTCGGCATACTCGGTTTTTGCAAAATCAAATCTGCACAAGTACATATATTTCAGTAGAGATGCTTGGTGTACATTGTATACGCGCAACTGAATACTGTAATACGAACCGTGTGTTGTCATGCGGAACACAAAATTCCTTCGGATAGTTATGCTTCAATGGCTATACCATACCGTGAGTTTTGTACCATACGCGTAACGTTTTTGTTTAGAAGCGGGATATACGTAGTACTTACCGTATCGATTCTCCCTCAGCTGTCGCATATTGATACAAAATGTATCGGAAACACGATGTACACGTCATTCCTGATACTTACTTGCTATCTGACCCATATAACGGAGAGATATGCTTAAGCGAATATATAACAATGGTATTTTTAAATTTGATAATGCAACGAACGTACGCTACCGAACAAAACGTATCAAGCAGAAATTGAAACGATATATATGAAATATATGAAATATACAGATTGTCGTGAAACATTACCGTGACGTAAACACGAATCACCGAATGTCCTTTTCATTGCAGTGATTCTTTTCATAAATCATTCGACTCGAAATTAAATTGTCACGATGAATAATTTCAAACTCTTCGGTTAAAAAAGGGCATTCGGCGATGATTTTTGAGACTTGTGCAGAATTTTGTTACGTCTACACATCTAACATACATGCGATCATGTTCGCAAAACAGCGAATCTTTATTGAAGTAACCGAGAAGCTGGGAAATTGTAACTTTCTTGCGCGTAATGCCAGTCGCGTCAAGACATATCGCGCGGAAAGCATCGCGCTTAATGGAATTAAAGCTTAAACGGTAAACCGCTTTGCATCGTACTCGGTCGATCGCTCCGTCTGCCTGGTTCTTGCCCAAGTTTACTTTTTCCGGTCTTTGCACCGTATGTCGGTGTAAAAATGGATCGATCGGCGCGTCTAGAATATTCATCACACACGTAGGTACGCCTTTAGAAAGGTAAGTAAGGCAAACGCCATTGAGGTATAATAGCGTGCGTTACGTATTAGACGATGGAAATACATGCTCGCGCGGATGTCACGCCGAGTGCAACGAACGATAGTCCGTGTACTTTCCTTTCCCTTCCGTGACGGCGGTCGCGCTATCAATCTCCGTGCTCGCGAACGTTATATTGGTATGGTATTTCTTCTGCCGCGAAATTCATGCGCGCGGTGGTTCCTCTGAAAATCCGCGTTGCCTCATATTTCTCGCGAGATTCTTCGTCGCCGTGCAATTCCGCCCGAATAAAATAGGAACACTCGCGGAAATAGAAATATCACTCGAGGATTGCTGTTTACGTAGACAACTGTATCTGGAAAAATATGATAGGAAATCTGGAAAAATATATATTATACCATATTTTATACCATAGTATCTAAACGTCCTATCTACCATTTTAAGATTTTTTTTTTAATAATAATATTCTAGCTCGATTTTTTTTTATAAACTTGTTTACGTAAAAGCAGCATATATTTTGATTTCCGAGTTATTTTAAGTAGAATATTTTGCGGAAAAAAGTGATCGATGTATTATTAATAAGTTGATCAACGAAGAAAGTTGAGACTTCCCAGCTTAACGGATGAGAATTTTCAGGATAAAAGTACCTGTAGAACCATGGTGCTGACCACGGTACCAGCGACGGGTACGAGGTTCAATTCTAGCCACTCCTCACCCGCTCTTAGGCAACCCCGCTCGAATATACTCCTCTCTCCCGTCTGCGTTGGCCCGAAGGGATAAATAGAAATAATTTAAAAAGCAACACACAAGGGTACTTGCTCGAGCTCAGAGACTCGAAATTACGCCACTGGTTGTGGCTGCTGTTCACCGATAACGCAAAAATAAACACTCGGTACTACACTTCGTTCCCTCCCTTGACGACAACAAGAGCGTACTCTGTGGGCGTGAATGAGAAAACGACAATGGCGTTTTCTTCTTAATCGCGACCCATAACGAACGTATAAATATATTTTTATGCCACGAGAACCCACAAAGCACACCCCAGGGGAGAGAAAAACTTAAGAGGGTTTATCGACTGACGCGCGGGCATAACTTAGTCTAAATCACAGGAGGAAAGTAAGAGAAATATAGTAAGGTATTCGTGATGCTCGTCGTTGCGTGAAGTGTGGGGTGTAACGATTGAAAGACTGGATATATTCACGTATACACGGAACGTCGATTCTCTTTCTCGTAGCAGATTTTTATGGAATACGCAGTGATTCGACTGCGTTTGGAGTTTTTATTTTTATTTTTATTTGCAAACTAAAACTGATCGAATATGATAATCGTTTCGAATTTAATTGTTATTAATTTACATACGACACGTACGATACCGCGTACCCGTGATGGCCGTGATATACATAGATAATATCGGTGACATTTAATACACTGGCTCGGAAAAAAGTGCTTTATCATTATTTATTTACTCGCATTTTATCAGCCCGTAACGCATCGCGGCGCATTTAATGGTTCTCTGACAAAAAAATATAATTAAGCGACGAGGCGAGGGCTTCTCTCGATGAAAGCGTAATTAGCGAAGGGGCGGGCTTAGTGCCATTACATCGGGAATGATATACCTACTCTTAAAATAAAGCCTCCACAGAAGTTCTTATCCCTCTGCCCTCAACCTATCTTCCCTTTTCTCTCCTCGTCCTCTGGACTCGACCATTTTCTCTCTAATTAAGTTCCACAGTTTCTTGACCCGGATCGTTTTTGCCCGCGCTTGTAGACATTGTGTAATCGTGCGCGCGCGACCCGCGCAAAACTACCCCGGAGAACTACTTCGCTATCTCGAATCTGGCCTCGCGCGATAGAGCGCGATTCCAAAGACAAATTATTCGGCCCCTCTGAGACACGTTCCACTTGGTTTACCGTACTTTCGTAACGGTAGTACAAAATGACGCAAGTTTCGAATCGGAAACAAGGCGAAACTAGAAATGGTCGGGATGCCACTATTACTCGTAATATGTGAGTGTATAGAGTATATAAGTTAACAATAGTTCTTGAAAAATAAAGGAATTTATTAGATATAATTATGATAAAAGGACTTTGAGACAGGATGAATTTAAAGACCAATACAAAGAACGGGGAACATAAAGTAAGAAGGGACAAAAATATATTTGATCGAAAATAAGGAAAACTATTGTTTTCGCATCTTACTTAATTCACGATCATTAACTTTTTAAATCGGGCTTTTTACGATAAACTAAAATTATTTATCATATGACAAAAAAATAAGTATTTTAATTAAGAAATGTTTTTATTGATATTAACGATAGAATAAAGATGCTATACTTACGTAACTGGGCTTTCTTACATCATAACCGCATTGTTTATTTTTAATGATTTCCTGAAACAAATAAGAAGATGATTTTACTTTCAACAATAGAATTAGTATCCGATGGAAAATGATTCTGCAATGCGGTAGCAACGCGAATACTATAATCAGTATGGAGAGAATTACATTAGGTTTTCGCTTGCAACAGCTAAAAGGCACGCCGCACGCTTCCCTCGAGCCTATATCACTCGACGAACAATTAAAATAATTGTTGCGGTCCCAATCCTTCGGGCCTTCGATGCCGCAACATTGCAACTGAAAAATAAAATGACAAATTTTATAATATTACGACATGCATTTATATACATATATATTAACAAAACCGTTATATTTTTAATCTCTTATGGTTATATGCTATACAGATTTTACGATCCACACATCTCTATAGGATTTCATCGTTTTCTATGTGATAGTTGGGCAGGAAACTCGCCGCAATTTTCGTTCGCAGACGAGAATATTATCCGTGCGAGACCGCGAAGTCAGGGAATCGCATTCAAAATATTCTCTAAGGTTCGGAATATTTTGCATCATTGGCGGCGATATGATCAATCGCAGTCGAATTTATGATGAATATCACGAGCGAGTATGAATTTCAAACGCCATCATAAATAATTCCGATGGCGCTGGATATTCAGCCGGAGCAATATTAAATACGCGATTTAAAGGATCAATTCGATAAGAAAGGAAGAAAGCATCGTCCGATCCGGAGACACTGGGATAATAAACGTAAGAGAAAAAAAGATCTCGCTGTAAGGAGTCGGGTATTAAGGCAAGGAAAAAGACCGTGGAATGACGTGAGTTGGATTCAGTTGGCAAGGAGGCTTGGTCGCGATCGAAATCCCCGACCTTCATTAAACCCCAATATCTGTCTTCTATACGAGTCTGAAACTTTTATTCTTCTTTCTCGATTATGTATGTGTCCTCATTGATGGGTTCAGTAATTTTTTTTCACGCTAATTCGGCTATTAAATGTAAGAATCAGTAAAGAGATGAATTTTTTATAAAGAATGATAAATTTTTCTTTAAACGTGATATTAATTCCATATATAATCGTGTAATAGCGTTTGCATCGATTGTCTGCAATAATTAATCCATCGATCTTGCAAATGCCAATTCGTTTGGGAAAATCTCTTGCCAATAATAAGTGTAACATATGTTACACAGTTAATATTATGCTATATGTGTTTGATTAATCAGCCAGCGAGCGAACATACACGTATCTGATTCTATCGTATAATTAATTAACCATGGGAATATTCATATTTCTCGGTGCGACAGTCGCCGCGAGATGGGGGATATTTCACGTTTAATTAAACAGCATAAAAATGAATTACCCAACGCGAAGTGTATTAGATTCTTGCATAGGGTTAAAAATAGAAAATCGATAGGGAGAATATCACGAATTCAATTATTAATAACGGAGTTGCATGTGAGAGTGCCTCATTTGTCGTTTCGCACGTGCTTCCTATGAATTCAATTAATTAGATTCTCTTTATCATGATATAAGAAGAAGTGGTTATCACGCAAAGCCGATATCGAGGGAAACGGAGAAAGGGAAAGCGGTGTTGAGCATTGAAAGATAATATCAAGCCTGGATTCCAGGCAACTACGTAATTTAACTGATTTGTTTTCAGCGTACTCATTTTGTTTTATTTAAATTATTCGTGCGGTAACGTTTCAATTTGTTTCAATCAAATATTCATAATACGAAACGCTGGCGCGCGGAATATTCATACGAGATGCGAATGCGAGTTGAGTATTGAGATACGAGATACGAGTTTCCGATTGTAGCTGGATTTAATTATTATTCGCTCGACGGCTGTACAGGTTGCATCAAGAGAGATCAACAACAAGCGTGATTCGCCATCGATTTCTCTTCGGTTGAGAATTTCACCGTACGCTTAAACTGATAGACCTAGAACATATAACGATGAAATACAATCGAAATTCAGGCGAATGTAATAGAATCTTCGTATTATATATTTCAGTTTGTTATCGTCATTATACGATTTCTGAATGGTAACGAGAAAGTTAATTTAGATTTTTTTTATCAATATTGAAGAATAGTAGTGTAGAGCGGTATTGTAGAATGAAATATTTGTTATGAAAAAATCAATTCAAAGTTCTTTGGAGGATAGAATTTCTCTCCTTTGCCGACGTACGCATCTCTCTTGGTACATCCTGTATATCGATTGCATCGGATCAAATCGGCCAAGTTGAGCCAATTGATAAGTGGGATGGCGACGGTAAATACGATCCGTGCCACCACACGAAGTCGAAGTACTGAGCATTTCATTAACCGCCTATAAATGGTACCGAGTGAATCTCGACGGGATCAGACAATGCGGTATATGGCAACTCGATAGTGCCTCGGTTTCCCTAGGGCTGATAGGATTGCCGGAATTGCGCGCCGACATACCGGGCGTTTCTATTGAAATCTCGTAAACCACAATTGGTTGACCGACCATCGATTAACGAATTCGATGATACCGCGCTGAAATTGACAGTCATATCTTTAGATAAGACGGAATCACCTTATTCCTCTAAAATATGATTGCATCCGAAGTGAACCATGATATTGTATATATATATATATATATATATATATATA
>NW_017259490.1:4210580-4215526 GCF_001594045.1 Atta colombica | reverse complement strand
TATATATATATATACATATCTTATTTTAACTTATAATGTCTCACTCTGTAACTTCAATTAAGAGATTATAGAAGTGAGACAATATAAGCTAGAGTAAAATAGTGTATAGAGAGAAGTGTATACACACACACACACACACACACACACACACACACACATCCTTTCTCTCGTAGGATTTTGACAGAATCACTTGTGGCCATATTCTGTGAAGATCTCTAACCTCAGAATTCAAGAATAGAGTCCTCATAAATGTATTTAATTAATATAATTTCTGATAATTTTTAATTAGACTGAAAAAGTGTTCAGGATTGCCACAGACCTAGAAAATCAGGAAAAGTCAGGAGAAAATGTAAAAAAGTCTGGAATTTCGAAATTTGCTCATAATTCTTTGAAACTGCTCCTATTCCAATAATTATTATAATGTTTTAAATATTATATATAATATTTATAGTCAAATACGTTCAAAACTTGTGCTTTAAATGATTTTAATAAAATAATTAAAATTTATATTTTATTCAGTATTTTTATTTGATCCCTCTTTTTCGTCATAACTGCATTCTTTTTTTCCAAAACTAATTAATTTTTTATGGCTTGAATTTGCACCCAAAATTGTACTACGCTACTAAGCTTTTTTTGCATTATTTTTAATAATATAGGCTAGCTTTTCGGCAATCCGTGAGTCTAAATATTAAAATTTACATATTTTCTATTTTTATCTGGAAAACCTGAAAAAAATCAGGGAATTTTAAAATTTATTTTCTGACAACCTTGGCAATCCTGAATGTTATATAATCTTGTGTTATCAATCTTATATTATTTACACTATTAATAGGAGATATCTAAAGAAGCAACTCAAGTTCAATAAAAAAATAACATTTTGTTATTTTTAACTTCCATATATGTCAAAATATAAATTAATAATAAATTTATTTTTGTGATTAGTTTCAAAGTAAACGACGTCCATATTGACGTTTACATTTAGTAAATAATATACTAGATTTGAATTAAAATTATAATACGTCTTTGAGTTAAATTGTTTATTGTTTTAACAACGATATATTGAGTAGAGGCAGATTTATATTATAGAAATGATTAATCATAACATCCAATTGGATATAATTGTGAATTTTACAGTGTAGTTTGTTAAAATGCGAATTGTTGTATTAACGATCATGAAATGAGAATCCGTTAGACACGATGGTCCACCGATGATGGAATTGTGGTGGTAATTCGACGCTTGCGGATTCATCAGCGGTTCCAAAACCCGCGCATTCAAATATTAACCGAATCAGTTTGCAAATGTTTCCGTATATGCCCGCATCGCGTAATAATTTATGTGTGTATGTACATATTGATCGATGAATCCGACAATCTACGTCACGTCTGTATGGCTACGAAACGACGCACGACATGCCTCTCGCGGCATGTTTCGATATCGACTTCATTCATTCTTGTGGCGAATGTCCGCTTTTTACTCAAACTGAATTCCACTAACCGCGCGACGGATTCGTTGGTTAAATTAATTCTCGCGGTTCTCGTTCTGCTAGATACTTGGCCGAATGTAAATCACTGTCACGCCCCGTGCTCGTAAAGTATAGCGAATCGAATGAAATTTTCGGTAGATCTAGTTCGGTGGTAACGTGCGGTGCAACGTGCGAGCGCGTGTGTGGTTTACCATCGACTAGCTTCTACTGATAGGATTACCGAAATTGCGGCAGTGTACCCGAGCGGGTTCTATTGAAATCTCATAAACCACAATTGGATGACTGGATATCGATTGTCGAATGCTACTATATTACGCGCCATTTGGATGCCGCCGCGTGGCATTCGGAATCTGGACCTGGCCAGATTTTCGTGCTGCGACTACTCGATAAAGTTTGCGCGAGCTTCGCGTTTCGGGAGCCGTCTGACCTCACGAGTTCCTGCACTACTTAGAAATGCGAGTACGCCTACTTATAAAGGCTGCCGGTATACATTCGGTTTCGGAGATTCGATATTCCGGCGGGATAACGAAACGCGAAGGAAGCGCCGTATGTCAAGTTACTTTAATAGTAATATAATTGAATTCTGATATAATCAACTTGCCCAATCTTCTTGAATCCAATCAATGAGATTCTGCTGATCAGGATCCTCTCTGTAGTGGATAATGAACGCTTGGAAGCCCCCCGTAGCTTGTGATTTTATCTGCATAGTGAATAAAATATTATATTAATTAACGTCTGAATCTGAATCTATTTTTTATTAATTAATTATCATTCTGAGATCGATTCTAAAATTTTTCAATCTATCTATCTTAATTTTTTCGCTCGAAATAAGAGAAAAGAAAATCTGATAAGATCGTGCATCGAAGTTTCGTAATTTTTACAAAGTCTTGTTACGATCAGTAATTTCCAATTCAGGATATTTCCTCTCGATGATCGACGAGTGTCACAAGTGTTGCAATTACTCAAGGACGAATTTAACTTTCCGACGGTCGTAAAGTAAAATGGCGCACATTAAAACGCGAGCTGCGTGCAAGTACGGGGATACGATGGCACGTTTGTTGGTTGTCCGAAATTTTCAACCGTGAGAAAATTCTCGTCATGTTTAAAGGATACGGTTAATGGAATTAATTAGTAACCCAGGAACTCTCCTGCTGCATAATTATACGCAAACTTCGTCGGCGCTCGGCCTAGACTGTACTCTATATACGTGTTCGTCTTCCTCGCGCGCAGGTGTATACATATACTCACGGAATGCGAATGAGATTGTGAAATATGCACCGACGAATATATTGTACAATGCATTCGGCATATTCGCTTTGATAAAACAACTACGCTTCTCGTAACTACTGAATTAATAAACGCGATAAGTAGAAACGATTACGAATAAATGCAGTGGAACTATCTCGAGAAACACTTGCCTTGAAAATGTTGCGTATAATTGTGCAGGATAAATTTTAGGAAAGCTGTCTGTTCCGCGAAATATCATCTGCGAAATATCATGAATAATTAAATGCGCACAGAGCAATATACAAATAATATTAAATCATATAGTTACAAATTACCTATAATATCTTATTTTAATGTTCACTAAATTTATATGTTTGTACTGCAAATATCTTTAAACATATATATACGTTTATATTTTGGCACATTTTGCTTGTAATATTGTATTATTGTATTATAACTTGTATATGATGACTTTATTAAAATTATACGAAATATAGAATATTTACCCAATCTTTGAAGATAAATCCCAAAACACCGACAGTCATTTCCATTAACAGCAATAGCGCTAAAAATATCGCATACTGCAACATAAAATTAATTTAATTAAAATTAGTTCTGTCGAGATTTGTTTAAGAAATTAGAGAGAGAGAGAGAGAGAGAGAGAGAGAGAGAGAGAGAGAGAGAGAGAGAGAGAGAGAGAGAGAAAGAAAGAGGGGAAAGGGAAAGAGTAAAAGGGAGAGTACTTATCATTGTTCTACTTACTGATGGTCCATTAAAACCATCTTTTAAACGATTCATTTCTTTTTGAGAAACTCTAAATTTCAAAAGTTTCCCATTTAAGAAAGCAGGATCTTTAGTTTTAAGTACTTTTAAACGTACATTTCTCAAAGAATAAATTCTCATTCAATCGCGTGCGGTCAGCTAATGATAGACCATAGATATTATATAACGAATCGGAAGCTCGATCAAAGTTCGAAGATCCGAAAGATGTTGGGTAATTAAAGTAATCCAGAAAGAACATAATTAAATCCCATAGGACACTCACCGCGGCGAGGAGACATGTATTCTCCCGTAGCGCGCCGACGCATCCCGTGAAACCGATGATAAATGTCACTGTACCTGCAACAGAATAAATAGTATCGGGTACTTCGTCATCGCACGAAATGTAACGCGAAGAACACGAATGCATTCGTCAATGTATCGTATAATCGTGAGTTATGAGCGTGGGTCCCACCGGTGAATTCATTCCCGCATCGACATGCTATGCCGGTGTGAATTTTCAGATACATTTATAGGTCTGCAACGAAGTGTATGAAAAAACCATGAAAATCGGAAACTTAATCGCAGCTAAGAAGGATTGAAGCTCAGAAGGATTGAAATGATTCGAGAATATCGGAGAAAATCAGGGAAAAGAGTTATATTTATTAGATAGTAATTGACGTTCTAACTAAATCAATAGATTATAAATCGAACTTTATGTATATGTTTATATAACAAATTATATATATGTAATAATATATAAAATTGTGTGTGTGTGTGTGTGTGTGTGTGTGTGTGTGTGTGTGTGTATGTGTGTGTGTATTAACATTATTACACATATAATTTTAATATATATAAAGTATTTTCTTTTCTTTGACCTCTTTATTTATTTGATTATCATTTTTTCTTTTAATTTTTCGTTCACAAAGAGAAGATTTTTATCAGCCAGCAATATCAGGAAATTCGTAGTTCTGGAATTTCACTTGCGTAACAACTCTGATTTACGAACGTACGCCACATATTAATTACACGTAGGTTTGCGAACGCTTGTAGTTTACACAAGTAATTATATTAAAATTCCTCTGCGTTCCAATTGAATTTGCTGAGAGTGCGTCATCAACAGTACCGTGTTGCGCCGATGGTAATGCGGAATATTTATGAAATTATCTGCTACCTGCGGACGAGCGTGCCGCGTAATGAGCGCTAAATCAATTCCGTGTGTACGTTAACAAAAAGTATGCGAACATAAATGTTCGAAATTCGTTGCTATCACAATTAATCGGTGTGCATTCAAGCAACTTTTTTACCTTTTATTTAATATGCAAATATTATTAATTTCTGTATAAAACAATATGTTTGCATTAAAACTATTAAGAGAGCTTTCATGCGTATATTATACACATAAATTCGCAACAAAATTTTCGAGAGCAAGAATTGAAAAATTTTATATTTTATATTGAAGAGAGTATAATAAAA
>NW_017259490.1:4203786-4210480 GCF_001594045.1 Atta colombica | reverse complement strand
ATATATATATATATATATAGTTCTCATAAATTAAACGTTCGAAATGATTCAAAGCAGATTTTGTTAAAGTAGCATTGATAGAGATAATTTGGATGTATTAAAGAATTTATAGTTGCATCGAGAAAACGATTATAAGTCAAACTCGGCGCTATCGGACTTAATAAATTTTATCTATCATCGAAAGTTATAAGATTTTAGAACGTGCTCCGGAAATGAGGGGGTAACTTTTAATCCGATGGTAAAGCAGAGACGGGGAACGTAGAACGGAGCTCTTTCAAGTAACTGAATAATTAGTCCAGACTTACTTTCGGAACTTTTGTTAAGCCTTGCCACGAACTAGAAGAAAATGGCAACGTTGAAACGCTTTGCGCTCGGATAAAAAACTCGTTGAAGAAAAACGAAAAGTGCGAATGTAGAAACGTGTATCTACTTGAAAGAGCAGTTGAAAAATTTTTATACAGAATGAAACTATTACAGGGCATTTTGTATGTTAAATACGTTAAGCATATGAAAGTACGATACCTACTTTCCTAATGGATTACATGGATTTTTATTAGCGATGAATGCAATTATTGTTATTAAAAAAAATACATATTTTTTTTTTACTATAAAGACATTTTGCTTTGAACACTGTATCTCAACTCGCATTCGAGTTAATATTTGGTACGCAATCAATGTTTCGTAAAGGTGTGGAGGCAGACGAAAGGGCTTTGCCAT
This sequence comes from Atta colombica, assembly GCF_001594045.1. Lineage (NCBI taxonomy): Eukaryota > Metazoa > Arthropoda > Insecta > Hymenoptera > Formicidae > Atta > Atta colombica. The sequence continues at coordinate 4,209,763 of NW_017259490.1, read as the reverse complement.
TCTTGCAATATTGCAACGTTGCTTTATGTCATATGGTAATAAAGTTGCAGGATAAAGGAATGTATACGTTTGATCTCGCTTCGCGACATATAACGGTGAATCGATAATATCTGTTTCGATTCTAGTAGGTTTTCATTGACTAAAAAAAAGAGGATTGATATATATACAGAATAATCTAGGCCTTTCGTACTTTCCTTGATCTATGAATTCCGTGAGTAATAGAAGTCGATTCTTTTGTAGTGAGACTAATTAGATCCGATTTCTTGCAATTAATTTAATTCGCGAAACCCAAAATTACGGATGTTTCATTAAACTATTTGAAATTAGGGTATGTTCGATCAGGACGGGTATACTCGAATAGAAATCAAAACACAGTACTCAATTGCGATCGCATTTAAGCGCGAAAAATAAATGTAATCCGGGATTTAGATTTTCTCTTTGCACAAGTTACGATTTATTTGGAATATCGTAACTTTGGCAGGCGACAGTGCTAATAATTTTAGGCGGATTTTCGAACGCGTATTTTTCCAAGCTTTTTTTCGGGATTGATAAACATTGGAAAGCACGGAATAATTTTTTTGAAATATTAATATTTAACGTTGTTAAGGAATTTTAAAGAATAATTGTGAAACTTAAATTAATTTTGCTAAATGGCGGATTTATGTCGCGACAGATAAAACATTGGTTTATAATATCTACTTATATCATAATTTTTTAATTCTAAGCGTTAATGTTCTCTAAAAATGTAATCTGCTTTCAATCGTTATAACTTTCGTAATGTAGCTAAGTCGTAGTCTAAATCGTTGTTATCTAGTAACCGTTACGCTAAATTAAGCGCAAGCCGGAAGAGGCAGAGTTACTCGTCAAAGTAAATGGAAGTAATTGGAGCATGGGATAATCGAAAAGCCAGGCTAAAGTCGATAGAGTATACTACGCAAGTACGAAATAATTAACAAGCGCGTCGCTTTCCTAAGTATATACGCAAGGTATATAGAATACGTCGATTACTTCGATGAAAATGTTGCTTGAATGACGACCGATAATTCTAGCATTTTTTCAACAAATTTTCTTCTATATTACGTATAGTTGTATTAAGATTTTCAGCCAGCAGTGCTCTATTGACATTTGATCAGCTGCAGCGAATATTTGTAATCTCAGATACTATCGTCCTGAACAAACATTTAATGACTCGAAGTCAAACAACAGGATAGTTCGCCGTTCACTTGCGAAATTAAATATTAACGCAAATATCGTTTCAAACGGTAAATATTAATATTGCTTAGCTTGTATTAATATTGCTTAACTTGTATTACAATCGTAGCCCAATGAATAACGAAATTAACTGAATACATTTATCTTCGCAAAACAGGAGCAGTGCATAAATCAGCGAATAAGTTTCTGTGCCTACATCGGATATTAGCAATTTCCTTTTGGGGAAAAGGAGAGGAAAACTGATAATAACATATTCGATGTTGATACAGAAACTTATTCGTTGTTTTACACTGCACCTATTGGAATATTCGTTAAATTTTCATTGGAAATTATATTACATTACAGATAAAGAGAGAAAAGAGGGAGCTCTTTTCTCTTTATCTTCAATGTAATATAATTTCCAATGAAAATTTAATGAATATCTTTCAATACCGTCAAACGAATAATTGAAAGTAAGTACTGCTAGTGAATTCGACTAAGGTGACGATAGAACGAGCACACTGGCCTTTTATCGCCGTTCTTTTCAAACTTCGAGAGAATTGTTTCTACGGACACATGGGGCAAACAAATGGCTGAACCCCCACAAATCGACTCCCACTTTCGTACTCGAGCGGTTACTCGCGTACCGTCCGTTGTTCTTCCGTGCCGGATCACGTGCAAATTCGATTTGGGCCGCGCAACGTCCCGCAGAGAACGTCGCCGTACCGCAGGCAACCGTCGTATCTCTGAATCGTAACGGCTTGAATTCGGTCGCCGGGCATTCCCGGAAGCATTCTCGCTATTACGGCTCGGCTGACCGCTTCGAAAGCGCGCGGCCAGCTTTCCGGAGCGCAGAATCCCCCGGAATCCACGTGTACACATTCGGTGTGTAATTCGATTCATGGCATCACATCCCGCGGTGACAAACTGGGAATGTCATTCTCCCACGACTGCGGAAACGTGACGTTCGTAACATTGCGGGGGACGCAACTCGGAGGACCGGTGAAATAAATCGGACGCAGATGACCTCGTTCTAATTTTATGTCTGTCGCCTCACCACTGGCTCGTATCCAATTAAAACTTTGGCACCCTGTTAGAGGAAGAGAAAGAAAGAGAGAGTGAGGGGGGGGGGGGGGAAAGAGGAAAACGGAAGTGGAAGGGACGAAGCGCACAATCTGCGTCTATTTGCTGGTAGAGTATTAGCCGACAGAATATTACATTCGCGTCGCGAAACGGAGAGAGAGTCTGTGGTAGTTAATGGAAACGTATCGAGGGGGATGACGGCGAATGCGCTTTCTGTCAGCGCGCCCTTAACCCTTCCGTATCCGTCGTATCCATTTTAATTAGTGGTCCGTTGGCCCTCCAAAATCCCGCAAGGTTGTCTCCATGATTCAGAGATATTTAGTTATTTAACATAAAAATAGAATAATATGTTTTTTGACGAAAATTAAGAATCTGGCAGATTCGAAGATAAAACTTTTTACGCTTCGACATTAGAACAAATCATAATTTCTAATGTTATCATAAAATTCGATTCTTATTTTTCAAGAAGAATCTCTATATTTGCTTTGCATCTATATACTGAAACTATTTTGTACTATTTTGTACATACTAATGATCGCGAGCATCATGTGAAAATAGGTTATCACGATCGCGACCGACAAAAAGCTCTTCCTCTCTCGCGTTAGGCAAAACGCACCCTTTAATGGCCGATAATGTCGCGTGCATGTAACTTATCTTCCATCCTCGTGGCGAGAAAAATGTGTCATTATCTTTGAAATTTCGATTCATAAGAGTTCTTGCGTTTGAACAGAATCATTTTTATACATTACGATTATTTGGAACGGACATTATTTTTCATTTCATTATTCCGTCTAATTTAATAGTTTATGAGAGAACGATTTGGCCGAAAAACTATTGATTATTTTTTTCTTTCATCGATATATAAAATGATTTAAACAATACTGATTATTCTCACACACACACACACACACACACACACACACACACACACACACACACACACACACATTTATTCTCACCCTTTCATTCAATGCAGTCATTGTGTTAATTGAAATGGAATTATTATCTTGTAAACAAACTCTGATGATAAAACACTTTGATAAATGTTTACTTGCATAAACAAAACTATGTATCCACTTGTGGAAAAAAAATTAATATGTAATTATTAATTATGTGTTATAGCTGTAGATGAATAAAATTACTTGACGCGAATGTAAAAGCCTATTACACGATATCACATCAACGATGAAAGGCGCTAAGAATAATTACTGGTTCTATCTTGACGTAATAATGACAGGATGTCAACGTGTTATCTTGCCTTTCAATTTTTCAAAATAATTACATTAAAGCGGATAAATTACTTATGTTCTATTAACTTTCTGATATTAGCCTCTGACGCATCTGTAAAAAAGTATTTCGTAAATCAGACTAGCAAGATGAAAATTTTTCGAATCTCCAACGCATGCGTTCTACGAAGATTGTTTTCTGAGAAACAAAGCGCAGAAGCGCGTGGCCGAATAATATAAGACGATGAGATATTGAATTTCAACTTCAGACAGATGCTGAACTTCAAAGCGTCGCAGTGGCTATATGTCTGTCTGTCTTGCTAGGAGTCTCGGTTGAATGATTATAAGAAGTGGAAATGGTAAATAGTCTGTCTCTACACCGTTACATTGCTCTCTTAAATCTCTCGTTTCCGAAAGGTACTTATAGGACGTCCTGGAATTCGCGATCTTAACTTCGATGGCAGATTCTTTCCGCCGAGTCTGAAGAGTAAAAAAAAAAGAAAGAGGGAAAGTTAAGAAGTATGAGGTTTTTAACGAATTTATTTTTCTTCGAGGACTTAAACTATTCGGAAAATTCACGACTATGCAGACACCTTAATTTCCGGCTCGCGTCATGCTTGCTTCTCGCAGAGGTAAGCTATAGCTCCTCTGACCTTATCCAAATTACAAATCCGTGCTATTGTCGGACAGCGCATTGCGCGACTTCCGCGCGAGGGAAACGCGCGAAATATCACGGACGAATTAGAACGAATGCCATCCTCGGGCAACCATTACGAGGTCACCGCGCGCCCGAGTGGCGTTAATATAGAAAATTAAGTTATGACCGCGCGGTCGTGCGAAATGTTTCCGCTGATGGAAATGATAGCCTCTTCGCTGATAGTTCTGAGGAAAAATTGCGATCACCATCTTTGTTGCCAAGGGAACGCACCAAATGTCGGAAAACTGCGAAACTCTCACCGCAATCAGCCGACGCATTATTGGGGTAATTTCCCTTCTTTTTTATTACGGTTTATTTTCATCCTGCATAACCTGATGAAAATCTCCCGTATGCTTCTAATATTACTTCACATTGTTCTAAATTGAAAAACAGAATATAAATCTCTTAAATCCTTAAATCCTCAAAATAATCAGAATTTACATTTGAATATTTCTAAAAGTTAGCAAATTTCAGTCGAATACGTTTCTATTATTCATGCATTAATTTCGCTAATGGTCTGGTGGAATTTCTTCAAATATTCGAAAAAATATTTCGAAGTGATATTATAGGAATAATTTCGCATAAAGAATTAAAATCTTCATAATTTTCTATCAAGATAACGTTTATATTATATTTATAATCAGAATTTTCTAAAATCACTTTTAGAAAATCCTAAAACTAAAGTTTAGCTCGGCACTCGAAGAGAGTTATAACTCTCCGTGCGTCTTCGAGAGTCGCGAGAGAAAAAGGGAATAAAAGAAGAAAAAGACGAGTACTCACCGACTAGAATGAGGATAAATGCTGGATCGAGTGCGACGTTTGTGAGGCGGGACAGGTTGTTGAAGGTGTCCTTTTCGGTCCATGCCCAGACGCCCACTGCCATGATACCCAGACCGAGCCACTATGAGAGAGAAAGGGGGTGAGAGTTAGAGATTGGCTTAAGTGAAGACGAATATCGGCGGCAAGTTTCAACCAACCGGAAACTTCCTCCGAACTGTTTTCACGCCGTCTGCCATATTTGCGAACGGAGTTTTTTGATTATTCTGACATGAGAGATGTGGTATAGTAAGTAATGTATTAGATTGGCGCAATACGATTCGTGTATTTGCTAAATTGTGAGAAAAAATTGAAAATTATTTTTTGTCAATTAAGGTCGTTGCTTTTAGCTTCGATAATTTTATCGTGTAGAAAGAGGTTGAAAGAAAAGGATCATTTGATAGAACGCTTTTAATCATTGAATAAACGTAATTGCTTGTGAATGCAAAAAGTTAATGCGCACGATTTGTGCACTTCGGGCGAGACAGCCACTCGGTGAAACTGCGAGCTTGGGTCTCGATTATACGAATCCGGTCGTGTGCGATTGCGCCACGGATACGATTACCCGCGGATAATGAGAAAAGCGCCAGGGGAAAAGAGCGAAAGAAGAGGGAAAATCGAAGAGTTAGAGGGGTCTAACGGCTTTCAACCTTTAACGGTCTCGTGGAGGCTCTTTCGTTCGTGTACGCGTAGTTACGTCTCAAATAGTTCGCAAACGACAAACGTTTACCGAGTGCCCTTCTGACGGGCCGTTCTGTCGACGATTCTTTTCGTTCGCGTTTTTAAGACTGGCCGTAAAGCTTTGAGATCGTGATTTTGGTAGACCAAGCGTAACAACGTGTTCTTGAACGTCCATCGAGATCGATCGTTGCAACCACGTATTTCCTCCGTCGCCGATGTATTAACTGAATTTGAAACTCTCATTTTTAAGTGGATTTCCAATCTTTCGTGAAATATTTTTGTC
>NW_017259490.1:4202921-4203686 GCF_001594045.1 Atta colombica | reverse complement strand
TAATATTATAATTTAATTGTAATCTTTAAATATAATTAATTATAATATTGTAATAAAAAGAAAATTAGATTAATAATAAATTTTGTATAAGAGTCCGAACTTAGATAGGATCGGCAGTCACTAAGGACGTTTACCTTTATTATTGTGATTAATATCAAATCCAAGTTTGAATTTCGACTGAAGTGATATTTTTTGTAATAAATTATTTAGAGATTATTTTGAAGTTTTGTTTTTGCTTATTCATCAGTAATATTAAATTGCTTACCAATTTTGTTTATGATATTTAAGTACTCCAATCAATGATTATACATATTTCAAGATCCACAAATATATTATCTATCTTGACCAAATATGCTCTCTTCATTCCTTTGTGATAAAATTTTAATTTTATGTTTTTATCTCTCTCTCTCTCTCTCTCTCTCTCTCTCTCTCTCTCTCTTTCTCTTCACAAATCGCTTTTATCAATTTATAAAAGCGACTTGTCAATTCGCAGGCGTCAATACGAAACACACGATTTAATACCGTCATATGCAGTAGTGTTAATCACAATGCAGCTTTAATATTAGTCTGGCCAACATGGTAACCGCATTTGCGGTGAGATTGATATTCGGTGTCGTGCATTTACTGACATTAAATCCACGCAATTACTGATGACACACGTAGAGGATGTTCGCGTGACAAGATCGACTTAGCTCGAAGTAGCTGCAACACCTGAGGCTGCGCCTGATAACATATATATATATATATATATATATATATATATAT
>NW_017259490.1:4201125-4202864 GCF_001594045.1 Atta colombica | reverse complement strand
ATATATATATATATATATGTGTGTGTGTATGTATGTGTGTGTGTATTTCGGGGGAGGGATAATTGGCTCTAATCTCCTAGCGGGAGAGAGGGAGAAATTCAGTTTATGACAAGAGTGAATAACTATTCTCTATTTGCTTTATGTTCCAATAATTTTCACGTCGCGCGCAAGGTGGAATAAATGGGTCATGATTTCGTAATGCGGCGAATTAAAAGCAAATACTGTATATTACACAAATTATTATAAGATTATCATATAAAATCAACCTGCGTGTCTAATATATATGCTATAATTATACATCGTCGTTAACCAGGTTGTTCTATTCTGGACCTATACACGATAGAGATCAATATCTCGCTCTCAACTTAATTTGCAAGCCGGCGATCATTCCAGTTTTATAAAAATTTGGTGCACGAATCCACGTCGCGGCGTTTATCGACGCGACGGCGCGAATACTGATATTCATAAAAAAAATTATGTATCGCAGGTTTTGAAAGTTAAATGATCTGTGCACGCTATACTGCCGCGAGGCGATAATATCTCAACGAATGCGCGGATAGTCTCTTTTTTTCCGATTTTTTTTTTCCCATTACGATTGATTTGACTGAAATGGGGAAGCGGGCGAAAAGAATCGTTGGACGCGTTCGAATTGTTTGAAATCCATTTGCGATAAATCATCCCGAAGTCGAAATGTACACACGCGTGCGCACAAATACGCGGCTTCTCGTAAATATAACTTGAAATACGCGGTGCGTTTGCGTTTTTTATTATTGGCAGCTACCGATTGCATGCCCTTTTTTTCCAAGCCGCAAAATTATCGAATGAATTATCACCAGCGTTAAATGATCACTTTAATTTGCAGAGTTGGTGTCCTATTTTCGTCCTATTTTCTTTTCATTGAATTATCGCTATTTATATTTATAAATGCATATCTATCCTAGGTGTTGATAAAAAGCCAGAATTTTTATCAGGCGCATCAATTATTGGTCGATCGACGTATATTGACAAATAAAAAAAAAAAGCAAGAATCAAATGGTCTTCCGTCGAATTCTGCGCGCACCTAGTTCCTCTTTTTTATTTTTAGAAAGACGTATGAATAATTTTTTCCATTTCATCGCGGTTCGTTGGGCGATGTTTTATTTGCGCTAGCGACTACCTGTTCATAAAAATCGTCGTTCGAGACGATATTTCGCTCTCTCGTGGGCAGTGCAATTGCGCGATACAACTTTAATGCACGGGAGAGAAGGCCGCGAGAGAAAAAGAGAGAAAAACCGCGACGGTCGTTCAGTTTCGCGAATAGTTTTCCCCTGTGACGCGACAACAAATTTTGCATCCCTTCTCGTCATCTTTGAATACATGTCATAAACGTGGCCAGGGCGTCGTGTGTCAACCCCGGTGGCCACAAACAATTTCTCAACGGCGCATAATTCATGATCGAATGGCTCTTGCGCGATCACGCTAGTGACGTTGAGATGCGAAGGTGACGCGAGGTGACGTCGATGACACGAATGACGCATGTCCTCTTTTTTTCACTCGTTACATCAAGATAAAAATACAATTTGCAAATGTATGCCAGAAAAAAAGGTGGAAATTAATGCTCCGTCGTACGGAATTACATTATATAAATTGAATGATTTTGAAATATTATTTTGAAACATTTCAAGTTGCAATTAATTTTGCCACGAGGTTTTTTCACAATGATATCGTGAAATAACATAAAAAGAAACATTTATATTTCA
>NW_017259490.1:4190726-4201025 GCF_001594045.1 Atta colombica | reverse complement strand
TATATATATATATATATATCCAGATTCTCTTCTTGCGGAAATGTAATAACGCACTCGATGTTTTATTCCATTGTCCGTGTATGTATTTTTGTAGGATAATATTCCTCGCGTCTTCGCGTAAACAGATCCTTTTTTACTGTACTGGAGATATAATTTAATTTGCAGTCAACAATCTGTTACAGAGATTGTATTTATTAATTATTTATATATTGTGTACCATTTTTTCGCAATAATTGCGCTCGAAATAGTTCGAATATATCTTTATTCTACAATCCGTAACATCGAGCAATATTTTATAAATTTTAATGTTGCCCATATAACCGACCACGGTTAAAATTAGTTACAAGTATTGTCGAAGAAAGCAGGAACTTGCCAATAACAAGAGAGAAACAATAATTTCCAATAATACGTACGTTTATAAATTTGGCTAAAAAATATGTACTGAGAAAGAAAAATTTATTAATTGATTTATCCGAGTAATTAGTGCTAACAAATATTCTCCTCGGAACGATTAATGATAATATATAGCTTTTATCATAACTGTTTCAATGATGAAAACTAGCGGTAACATGTAACTGGAAAACAAGTTTCGGAAAAAATAACATGATCGGCAACGTAGTTCCGATAAAACTTTTCCTTTGAACGCATGCGCTCATGTTGGCGCGACCGAGCAACGAGTAAATAAAAATGTTTATTGTGTAAAGTTAATATTTTCCCAACGGCTCTTTATCCGGAGCGGGGGATGTTTTCGTAGGAAACGCGGTCGAAATCCACGCGGTATATTCCACTCGGAATATAGCACCGGTAAAAAAAGTGCTCGCTTTTACGATATTAATTTTTTAAACAACTGTAGCCAGACGTGATTTTTTTCTGAATTAGAAATAAGTGCACATACATTGTGTATAAGTGAGATTAACTGTGTCGCACACATCACGGACATTATTATTTCTTGATAGAGTTATTAATTTTATTACCTTGAAATCTATGAATGCAATACTTGTGTCTTCCTGTGATTATTAAAGTAATTAAATTATATCCTTTGATATAATGTTGAAACAATTCAACTTTTATGCTATTTTTTGTAATTTAAAAGCCATTAAAAAATTTGTTAAAATACTTAAAATATTTATCACTCTTGTTAATAAGAATTTTAAAGATGTCTTCTTTAGAAATGTTCCATATAAAAATGTAGAATAATCACTAACTTTTTAATTTTCTCATAATTGAAATAACAAAGTGCAGCTTCTCGATCAATACGTCTTTTTCTAATAAGATTTTCTTTCTCGTCTAATTACCGTGTGTATTTTATTTTCAAGCTCGCTCTTATGTCTTAGAGACATTGTTGGTAAATGAAAATCTGTGAGCAACCAGCGTGCGGAAAATGTGTGAGATGTTCGTCTAACGAAGGGAACACTCGTAATTATCGGTAACCGGATTCACGGTAAGATGGACTCGACATAGACAGAGAAATATCGTCACGGGCGTAACATAAATCCGACGACGTCAGCAATCGGGATTCTCATTTTCTTGTCGACCCGAAAGTTAAACACAGTCGGTCCGATGTTATCGTATAATCAAGTAGTATCAACCAGCGAAGATAGAAGGGCAAAAGGATGGACCGACAGTAGGATGAGTGTCGGAGTTATGGAGGGGGAGGGACGGTAAAGAAGAGGGCAAAGTGGAATTTATCGGCCTGGCGTTTATCTCATCTTCCAAGGGCAATGGGATCTTGTGTGGGCGAAAACTGCGGAAAGCCGCTCAATGTAATTTGAATTCACGCAAATAAAAGGTCGGACGAGAAAGTCGAGACAAAGCAAAGCGACAGATAATGAGGATGGGAGGATTGTAAAGCCGAGCGAGGAATTTCAACAACGATAGTAAATATGAGTGGCTTAAATCAAGTTATTAAGTCTATTCTACGGTGTTGTTTTTCGGTGTTGCGAAGAACATCATCTCGTCGTTCTATATTGTCTCGACGCTCGTACGTCGTTTAAAGAATCTGTCTGCGAAATATTTCAAATCCAAGCGACATATTTATTTCATTATATTATGTCATCAGGTCAGAACGCTAAAACTTTCATATACGTTATCATCGATATTCGGGAAATCATGCGAGGCTTCTAAAAAGGAAAAAAAAAAATCTCGTTGGAATAGATGGAACTGAAGAGCCATGGAGACTTGGCCATTGCACGAAATAGAAATAGTCATTTGCATTATTTAAAAGTTCTCGAACGGATCTCTCGACCAAATACTATTTCATAAATATGAAATACGCAATTTCTCGTTGAACAATCAAACTAATACTGTCGCGATGCGGTCTGGCCGGATAGTCCGAGTGTGCTTCGGTTACCCTGAGTTCATTAATTGCATTAATTAAAAGCAACTACGGAGAATCGATGGTAATTCTGTTATGTCTTGATAGTAACGAGGACTGAACCATGGTTGTTCGATGTCACGAGCCACGGTGATTACGCTGTGAATGTAATCAGACTACTCCTTTCGAAAGTTTTACGTGATTAATAATAACAAACATTAACAGACGATGTATCAGCTACTTTACAATTAAAGTCCCGAGGGGTAAAATCTATATTTCGGTACTCGAGACACACAGAAGATCAATATTGTCGATTTTTATCAAATTGTTCTAATTGATAAAGAAAAGTCTTTTCTTTTTTTTTTTTTACAAATACATGTCCTTGTTTGGAAGTTTATATGCAGAATGCACTCGCTTATTAGTTTTTCTAACAAAAATGTCAATGGAATGCACGTCCTCGGGCGAAGAAAAAATAAAATTCTATAACAGATACGAGTCCAAGTTTTTTCTCGCGCGAACGATTCTCCGTCTCTACTACTAAAAAGATAAGAATGTTGAGATTTCATTCTCACATATTATCGCGTATATACTTTGTGATACAGCGATCAGAGTTGGTTGTATCATTAACCCTAGAACACACATGGGTCTCCCAGGCCCAATCGAGATTTTTCTTGTTTCATACACGAAGAAAATAAAAGGAAGAATTTTATTTTATAACATAACATAAAAACTTTTGGCATTATAACCTAAGCAGATACATTCCTAAAATTCAGAGCTTTTTTTAAATAAAAAAAAGAGAGTGTAAAAAAATATTAATCTAAACCGAAATTATTACAGCTCTAGCAAAGTTACAATGGATCTTCTAGATCCATGATATGTATTTTCTAAATTTTTCAAAAAAATGTGTTCTGAAACTGTTGCGATAGAAAAAGGAGATAAAGATTCTATGAAACTCATATATACACATAAAACTGATTTGAATGATATATTATTTGGTATAGAACACGTAAATATCACGTGAATACATAATGCGTTCAATTTGCATGACTGTGATAAAATATTTTGATCGTCCAATTTATCCCTTCGTTATCGATAAATATCCACTTCATTGCACCGCGCAACAAAAAATTGGGGAACGTGGGACGCTGTTGGCAGGACTGACACGGTTTAACATGCTGTTCTGATAACGATTAAAACTGATGATCACATTTACCGTTCGTAAAGAGCGCATATTCTCGTCGAGTATTTTAAATATTCGCTGCATTCCGGATTTAAACGGAATTCGCATCACGTTTTCGTGGCGAGTCCACATAAATTAATAAATCCGCAGCAATTAGAGACAGAGAGAGAGAGAGAGAGAGAGAGAGAGAGAGAGAGAGAGAGAGAGAGAGAGAGAGAGAGAGAGCAAATGTTATACTTTTAATGATACAGATTTTCGACAAAATGATAGTAGTATTAAAAGCAATTCTAAATGACGATTAATGTTACCTGTTCATTTATGCTGATGTATAAATATATACTTTATATACTGATTTTTAGCAATATATAAAGATTTAGCAATATATAAAGAAATCGTTTTTTTGTTTCATTGTACATCAAATATTTGTATCAACGGGAAGTGCATATTGCGCGAGAGGAAACAGCGATTTAGTAATATGCTCTACGAGAGTAGATCGCTCGAAATGGGAAAAGCACGCAAATAATTGAGACGGTGACACCTGTGCGCATTCGTTCAGTTTTTAAAGCCACTGAAAAGCTGCGTGTCTCGTGTCGGAAAAATCGATCGGTGGATGGTTGATATTCGTTGCATTCCATAGTGCAGAGCGCAGTCGAAAAGAGATATCTCGCGGTTGGTTTAATGGCGAGGCGATTTAATGGCAGTAATAAATAAATTTACGCGCACCTGCTTTCGACTGAGAGACCGAACGAGCTCACGGTGCATACGTATGTGTCACGTATAGAGCGATATTAACGATAAAATGCGTTTCGCCGGCATTTAGCAGAGACGGGGCGGATTTAATGTCCCATTTTTTTCTCTATCTTTTTTTCACAACGGCCGCCGTTGCAACCAATGCAGACGTGAGCAGTAATGAAAATATGGAGATTCATTCACGAATGGATGCCGGAACTGACTACAAAGCCTTTGACGGTGTCCGAATTGACAACATCTGTCGTTATGAATAAACGTTGATATGAAATAATAATCACGCATGGAATGCGCAGCATATTGTAAGGCAATAATAATCATGAATACGCGGTATATTGTAAGACAAGCCTCAATAAATTAAATGCCGACCATGATCACATTTACTTTACACGTCCAAGTGCGCAATCATAAAGTTTACATGACAATTGCTTAGTTACGGTAATTTCGATAGCGTGCTGTGAATAGAGTGTAATTATCGTCGATGTTGAATAATATTTATACGCTTTATCCGCGCGGTTTGATTCTGGCCTCGCGAATGCATTTTCCCCGTGCACACAAATTGCTTATATAAATGGATTCATTTAATGAGTTTCTCGCTGGGCTCGGTCCCATTGTCTGAATTTGAAAGTGTGCTCGAACAATTGACTTGAACCGGCGGAATTCAATAGTTGCAATTGCGTGTAACAAGTTCGGAAAATTTGCAGCTCTTTTCGGGAAACCAAGTCCATCATTGATATCACGCGTGCGAAATCAAATTAGGAATCTGAAAAACTAGGAAATTTTTATAAAAATGCGTCGAGAGTAGAATTTCACGCATTTTAAAAAAAAGCTGAAAGCAAAAAAAAAGGATAATTGACCGTTCAGTTATCTGAAAATTTATTTATTTCGTAGCGGATATGCGAGAAAAACAAGACTTGCATTAAAGATCGTACAAACCGGCTGACCCGGCACGTTGCAATTCAGCGCGACTTTAATTGATCCCGAATTAATTTATTCCAGTGCGCGCGAGGCGATGAAGCTTATCCGTCCGTGACATTTCGGTGCTGAATTATTCAAGCGTTTTCGCATCGGTCGATCGACTGCGTTTTATTTTTATTCTCACTGTTTTAATTAATACTACCTCTCTCGCCGCGTCTTTCGGAAACGATCATCCTCTTTCTCCTTCCCTCCCTCCTCTTTTTTTCTCTCTTTTTTCTCAAGACACTAAATGGCTATTAGTTATTCACTGGCCGACATGTTTTACAATCGCTATCTAATTTCCACAATCGGCGCAATTCGATAATGGCTATGTATCGGATCGCCATGCACAATGCGTTACCTAAGAAAATATGTGCACATATGGATAATGCACCTGTCAAAACTTGGCCGCGAAAGCGATTGATTTATCGCGCTCGCCACACCCCACAGACACCCCGTCATTAATGGACGCGTCGATGTATCGTTGACGTTGGCCCTGACATTTAAACCGCAGATCAACCACAGTTGCTAATCTAAATTGCCTATATCGCTACGCACGGTGAATTTATGGATAAGCTTCGTCTGCACAGCGAGCTGGTAAATTTTGTTCAAGTACGATGCCGAGATCCAAAGATTCACTTGTTCATCTATAGATGTGTCAATCGAAAATGTTAAATACTTCGATACTGATACTATTTTATCATCAAGAGATTCAGGCAATAGATCTGTTTTTTGTGGCTAAACCAATGTACACTTTTGGAACTTAAAGTGACGGTTAAAGTGAGGTACATGTTTGATATTTGGCGAAAATGAGAAAGGGAATTCTAGTGCAGTCTAGTGCAGGAATAAAAAAACAAACCTAATATTTTGCGTCCGAGAGAGTTTCCTCGTTCGAGACGATGTCTGTGATATCAAGTAAAATGAGTGGTAACAGATGGAGATATCGAGAGAAGTTGGACTTGAACAAATCAAAAATTTTTTATTAATCTAAATCTCGATACTTTCATTTTTTTATCATCCCTCATTTTACTTGGTATCGACCTCGTTTCGACGATGTAAAAATACATAATTTTCTTTATTAATTTAAAATTTAGATTAATACTATTGTATTAAATCCCGTTTATTTATAAATTTAAATTAATAAACAGGATTTAACAGCTCACAGCACAGAATGAGATCTTGTCTTGTCTATAAATTCATTGCAAAATGAATAAATAAACCTTGTTCTTGCAGCGAGCTGTTAAATTTTGTTTAGTGTGTGATACCGGTATTGAAAGATTATCTAGATGTATCAAACATTTTGATATTAGCAATTTATTTTGAATTGAGAGATTCGGACTATTTTTTGCGTTCTCGAGAACATTGCGTTCGATTTCAGAGCGTTGAGACAGGGTGATACGAGGTGAGACGAAAGGTGGCAAAAGACAGAGATATCGAGAAGGTGGACCCGGACAACAAGTCGGAAATTTTCAAGCTCAATTAAACTTGAACAAACTTGGAGACGCCTCGCGGCAATGAGAACGAACGGGAGTGTCCTCTCAGTTGTCTGTATGGTTCGCTCGGTGCCAATTTCTCGATAAAAACAAAACGAGAAATCTAGGAGATAAAAAGAACGGAGTGGAGCGGGACGACAGCTAGCGTGTCATTATGATGCTGAGTATGCTTTAACTCGCTTACCGATTATCATTTTCCGACTGATGTTCGCTCGATGTGAGAATTTTCCTATAATGTTCGCAAATTAAACAATTGGCGCGTTGCGCCAATGAATCTCGTCTTTCTTTCTTTATCATCGTTTTGCTTCGAGGCGATATGTTGATATTATTCATATCGATGTCGAAACTTGCGAATACAGTTTCTAACAATAATATATGAACATTTTCCGAAAAAAGCGATAAGTATTGAATCTAATCCACATTTAATAATGTATGTGTATAATTTTACTAAAGTATCTAAAAATTTAGATACAGATCTGAAAATAATTTTATTGGACTATCAAAAGAATTATGTAGAATGTTCAAACATGATGAAGCAATGCTGTAAAAGTTAAATTTGGACATTGCAGCAAGCTTGAGCATCTTACGTAATTATTTTGATGATCCAACAAAATTATTTTCAGATCTGTATTTAAACTTTTAGATGCTTCAATATTTCTATCAATTATTCTATCTAGTTAAAATTTTAGACTTATTTTATACTTTAGCAAAATTCTTCTTTTGTGTGTTTGATATTCTTCATTCATTTCTATCGCTTTAAACTGTTTTTGCAAAACGCACTCGTACAGTGCATACATGGTATGCATTCCGGAACAGACAGGTGTAGCTATTGTATAATTACTCGCTTCTTCGCCGCATACCATCATCCATGCAAAATGCAGCCCTCATGCAGCCCGACGACGGAGTACATTACTTTTTCATTTATTCACATAAGTTTCCACCACCGCGAGTTCGCGCTTTCCGCGCGAAATGAATATGCGCCTCTTTTTGCGCGAGGTTTTGTCCTTATGTCTCTGACGCTTTCAAACAAATCTAACTAAAAAATAAAATAAATAATGATAAAGTTTGCTGAGCTTGACATTTCAACGCGCGCGTGCCTTTGTGAATTTTTCGCAAGTTTCGACTAATCCTTCATAATATTTGGCGAACCTGAAATTTGTAGAAAAATTTGATGCCTACACGAACGCGCAACGGATCGTAATTGTAGCTACGAGTTTCATGTTTTTCTCTTGGTGCAATATAAACAAAAATAGAATAAGTTACGAAACATGCTACATGGATTTTGGTACACGTCGACAACCAACCAACACAACAACGCGAGTCACCGTTATATCAAAAATAAGAGGAAAAAAGGATGTTTGTCGCGCGCGCGAGATTTTACACACACACACACACACACACACACACGCGCGCGCGCGCGCGCGCGCGAATTAATTAAAATTACTCATTGCGCAATTTAGTTAATTAATTCTAATAGTCACACGCGTTGTAAATCATATGATTTATAATTGTGGTTTAAGGATTGTAAAAATAACGAGATTTGGTCAGATATTTAAATCTTTAGTAAGCTTCATATTTTGAAATTCTTCCTCTATCTCTCAGATTAATAAAAATATAATAAAATTATAAGAATGTTAAAAGCGGAAAAACGGAAAAACTTTTAATCGGTTTTAAGAAAGTTACTCGTATTCCCTCGAAACTATGAATTTACTAACAATAGGTGTCGTAGTGTATTCGGTGTGAGAATTTCTTCGGGATGTTCCCGTCGTTCTTGCGAACGCAATATAGACAGGGTAAAACGGACGTCTGTAGAAGTTGGCTCGACGATTCAAATCGATTCCTATTCGGCGATGCACCACTTCCTTTTCTTCTTTCTTTCTTTTTTTCTCAATCGTATATTCGCAGCTTCGACGATGCAGTATCGTTCCATCTCCTTCCTCGTACGTTTAGATGTACATTCTTTTTCTTCTATGTGTCTCTTCACTCGATCACACTCACCTCTTCTCCAACTTTTTCTTTCATTTTTTCTTTCACTAACCACAGGAAGCAGTCGCGGAAACAAAGCTGTAAGGCTTTGATGTTCTACCCAACCGCGGTTAAGTATTTCAATCTATTCAACGTACTCGCTTCCGACGATACTTGCGTGCAGGTTCGCCAGCCAGGCCTTCCAACGATGCGGCGGATCGAAATTCCGAATGAATTTTCCCGAAATGCTGAATGCCGCGTCTATCAATAGGGCGCAAGCGCGTGCGGGAACATGCAAAAGAGATGCCGGAAAGTGATTAATCATGTACCGCGTCTCCGCGACATTCTCCGGATGTAATCGGGCTTATCGAGGGGAGCTTTGCACTGTTCATCCTTTGTTGGATGCCTCGTTTACGCCTGCGCGATTTTGGAACGACACCATGCAAAATCGATTCGCAGCCGTAGAATTGTTAATCATTAATTTCCATTGCGATACAAATTGGTAGCATTTACGATGCCGGTGACTGATAACAGATACCTGGAATTAGCTCTACAGAAATGGTATCACAGTAGTTTGTTACACAAAATTTGATCGTCAATCAGAAGCAGTATCGAGTTTATTAAGATTTGTATATTTCGGGATGTCGGAATCGTATCTTGGGATAATTTTATCAAATTATGTTAACTAATTAAGCGATCGCAAAAATCATAGGTACTACTTTTACGCAGAAAACTGCAAATACAAGCATTTTCTTGTAACAAGATTAACTATGACAGCGTACATTAACAGAATATTGAATATTACTAATAGTATTTTTTATTATTTAAAGCCAATATTCGACCGAAAATTTATGTTGCCAGTGTGTCGCCAATGTTATGTAAATTATAAAACAAATTTCGATTTACATTTCCTATCGCGAATACTAATCACCTAATTGTCTCCGAATATTTTTAAATCTCGAAAACATATTTGCTGCAAGTGCATCCTTTATTGACGTTGCAAAATCGAAATAATGTATGAAATAACCGAGTACCATAACTCATTAATATATATCACCGGTATAACCAGATATGCTAACAAGATACAGTACAACATATGACAATCGACATGCAAATGACTTTGGAGAATCGCATGCGTCATAATTGCTTGTATGTAATAAATTACTATAAAGGAGCTCTCCGCAGAATTTATACACTATCTACTACTCAGAAGTTTGGAGTACTCTGCATAGTTTGAAAAAAAAAAAAAAAAAAAACATTATTCTTTACAAATATATGTATAATTATTTTATTGAAATTATATCGATTTTTAATTTTGAATGTATAATTATTGGAATAAAATTTGATTGAAATAATATAACATAAATTTTCGTACATTTACAATGTTAAATTAGTATATAAAATTGATGAAATTTTCTTTTTAAGATTTTTGATACACTCTAAATTTCTGAGTGATAGTGTATATATCAAATTTATAAAAATAGTTTACATTGGCGGGACTTTTTTAATTTAACATTTATATCGTCATTATTTATTAATTGTCTATGTGACGAACAAACTCATAAACTTTAGGAAAATATAGAACTTTATAAGTGATATATTATTATTAATCTGAGTTATAAAATTTATATAATTTAATATAT
>NW_017259490.1:4187046-4190675 GCF_001594045.1 Atta colombica | reverse complement strand
AAATATATGTACTATATCAAGAAATATAAATAATAATATTTATATCTTGTAAAAGCAATTTTTTATCGAAGCGTTGATATTGATTGATAGTTTTCAGATTCGTTTTGCTATTTTAGTTACAAAATTTTATTATTGCTCAGAATTTTCACACTGTCTGCTCGATATTCACGAGAGTGTTACATATGTCAAATAATCTAATCGATATTCTAATAATGTGTGCGACCCGAACGTGCAATATGTTCGATGTGACTGTCAAATTCTCGTCGCGTCGTCGACTCAGAAATGTGACAGGTTCGCGGATGAAACCGGGGAACGAAGCTCAAAGTTCGTATCATCGCAGAAGGTCCCTCAGTTGCTATCAGATCATCATAAACTGACAAAGCCTTGGAATATCATCTTCATAAGATGGAAGTTGATCAAAAATGAATGAAAAAAGAAACATGAGAGTTATTTACACTTAAAACCGAATAAATCTCTCTCTCTCTCTCTCTCTCTCTCTCCGTAGTTTAGAAACTGGAAAGCACCGTAAATGCAATAGCATAGTTGGTGTAAAATTTTCTGGTGGATTCAATTTGACGTAAGCCGAAAAGCATACGAGTTGTCGAATGAGCGAAACCGCCGCTTTGGATAACCGTTTCAATGAATTTCCATTTTTTGCTGCTCATGTGTCTCTTTCTCTTTTTTTCTCTGTCAATATCTTTCTTTTTCGTTTCCTTCTTTCTCTCCCTCTCTCTTTTATAAATTGAAGAAGCGAACCGGATGGAGAATATCCGGAACTAAAATATATTCTAGCGGATTACACATATATACGACGATGAACAACATGTCGAACTATGATGAAAATCACAACGGAAATATTCGTTACACATAATTCGCGCAACGATCAAAGTATTCGCTATGAATTAATTTTTCTGGTCAGTCACATTACAAATATTCGCGAAAAATAATAGTAAAAAATACAATATTATAATATTTGAATGCGTACGTTACTTTTAATTCATGGTCTCTTTAAATCTACTTTTATATGATCATATTGTTTGGATTAATATAATTAAAAAGCTTTAAAAAATATAAAATATAAAATTTTCGCAGAAAATATATTTTGTAATAACAAACGAAATTATATCAAATAATAGAAAAAAAGTTTTTTTAAAATATTAGTAAGAGAATAAATTACATTTTGAGAGAGAGAGAGAGAGAGAGAGAGAGAGAGAGAGAGAGAGAGAGAGAGAGAGTCAAATAGACTCAGACTAGCAGGATTAAATTTTTTGCAGAACTAAAGAAAATTATTCATATATAACCAGTTAACAAGCTGAACATCAAAATGATGACAAGTTGACAAATAATGTCAACTTGTTTGCCAGGAAGTTTTCGCTCTTATTTGTCTTTCTTACACGCACGTTAATATTTTAGAAGATATTTCGTAAATATTTTATATCTCCTATAACATGATACATATAACGATTCTGAATTGAATGTATCGTTATTGGAAGTCTTTTTCACATGTGTGCGGATGTACACATGTCCACTTTTACTTATTTAGCAACTCGGTGCAAACAGTCACGCCGTTCGGGACGAATCCTCGCCAACGTGCGTGCATCGAGCGTTGTAAATCAATTTCAGAAAATCCGATGTAGCGCGGATGTACCGATATTACTTTAAAGGATTACGAATGCGGTGCGCGCGTTTACCGAAATGAAATAGCCGGCTGATAAATGCGACTGGCGATGGCTACACGGAAGTCCGTCGTTACTCCCGCGCTAAGCCGATTTTTATTTTATCGCTGCATGCCGTGAAGCGAATGTTATCCAGCCGTAAGAAAATTGAAGATATTCGTTTCCCTCGTATAAACTTCGCGTCCACATCCGCATTCAGGCGCCGAATAAAACCGATTGTAAATTCGATGGAGCTCGATAAAAGGAAGAAGAAGAGTTATCTTGACGTGATATTCATGTCGTCAGTCATGTGTATATCAGAGCTGCAGCTGTCGTATTTTATTGCGCGATCATATAGATACATACATAATATTTTATTGGAATAATAACGGAAATGGTAGTTTATTAAAACGATTGTTTTATGTAAGGCAGTATCGTAACAGTTTCATTCCAGTTACGTAGCTACGGGAGATCGAGAGAGAATTTTATGTAAAAAAAAAAAAAATCGAAGCACTTCGAAAGCACCCCGAGAATTGCTGTGCAAATCTCCGATTTCAAACTATCCTTCGATGCAATTCTCGCAAATTCGAACGAGTACGCCCCGTCAGGCATCTCACTAGTCGTGCTTTATATCAGCGTGTAAACACACATCGCCAACATAGCCTGGGACGCAGTTCGCTAACGGCGCATGCATACGAATGTAGCGACATCGATTCCTTCGCACGTGCCCGTTACTGAACTTTGTGCACAGTTTTCGTGTGTAAACGCGACCCAAAAGCCCAATGAATTTCGCCAACTGCTAATAAACAAACATCACAGTCGCCACAGACGCTGTTCCAATTAGTTCCGCAAATGTTGGAACTATCGATTAATACATACATTTATACTTTTTATATATCTATTTAAAATAATACAAATGATGTTAAAAATAAGAATTTATCTATATATACGTGCAAAAATCGAGATAATGCAAATTTACCTTTCGAAGAAAACTAATTTTAAATTTTCTGTACAGTTTTTCAGTTATTTTCATTTATTTGTGATATCAAATTCTTTCAGAAACATTTCATATAAAATGCGATTATATTAAAATATTTTGAAATAAATTATGAACGCATTAAATATAGGGGAATACACTTCTGTGAATAATTTAAGATTTTTTTTTTGTAAAATGTGGGAGTAATTGTATTTTGTTAAGATATAAATAGAAAAGAAACTTGAATGACGCGTTTTTTGAAAAACTAACTCCCATTGGCTAGAAGAGTCACGTGCATAGCTTTACTGTTGCAACTCTCTGGATCGTAGGTTAAATTAAAAATCCGGAGATTTTTCACCAGAAGAAATCTCTGGGTGGTTTAAAGCGCTTTCCCCGTTCGCCATCGCTCTGCACGACCGAGACGAGGGATGAGGGAGAAGAGTGAAATCATTTTTGGAGGAAATAGAATTTCTAGAGGAAAGTTGGGAAGACTTGGAATACATCCCGCCGCAGTCGGGTCAATAATCTTCAGGTACCAGAGAGAAACGCGAGTGGAAAAGTCATCGACGGGCAAACATCATGACCGGATTGCATTTATAAGTTTTAAGTGAGAGCCCAAACGGAAAGCTAACTTCCGCTGCCGCGAACGTGGAACGTGGTACGTGCCGGAGAAGTTTTTAGGAGCGGTGAAGTCGCAAAGTGCTTTGAATAAAAAATTGGGATGCAGCCGACGGATACATGTTTTATAGAGCACATGGTTTATATATGAGGTAATTACAGGAGAGAGATAGAGAAAAACGCGAGAAGAATTCGAAAGAAACGCCTTGTGCGCGATCAATATGAGATCCTTCAGAAAGAATCTTAACAAGAAAATTAATACATTGAGTATAGAGGTTGATTAGAATATAATATACTATATGTACATAAATTTCTAGCAAACAAGCTGACATTATTTGTCGTCACTTTAACGTCAAAATAATGATAAATAAATTCAACTT
>NW_017259490.1:4183654-4186946 GCF_001594045.1 Atta colombica | reverse complement strand
TTTTATATATATATATATATAAAACGTAATTATATAATGCTTCTATTGTGATAAATATATTTGATGTATTTGATATGTATTTGATATCTTATTTGTATTTGATAACTATTGCTGTCACTTTCAATTTATAAATGGAACAGTAATAGATATAATCGTTATTACTATATGTATGCGCATGTATGTGTATTTCTAGATCTAGTTTGGCATCTAGTTTCATAGGTGATTATTCTCGCTTAGATAGTACAGACTTACTTATCAACATGAATAAATTATTTAAAACAAAGTTTGCAACCATGATAAGAAATATCGAGTTACAATCGAACACCTACTCTGAAATTTCTATCACCTTGTCGACAGAAGGATATCGATCCTTTTTTCTGATGTCTCAGCAAAAGTGCGAGACGTGCAACAGGCTGACAGAAGTTATTCGCGCAGCTATCGTAGGTCTTATCTTAAGAGTTTATGTAATTTTGTTGTGATTAAACAACCGTTTTAAATATAACAAATATAACAAACCTTGGAATAAAGTTTGTGCGCGTTATACTAACTTATCCTTAATGTCACGGATACCAAATATAAACTCGACAAGAAGTCATTCTGCTCGAATTGTTCGCGACAAAGATCGTTTGCGTTCAACATCGCACTTTAATTTTAATTTACATTTTTACTGACGATTCTTTTAAATTATGAACATTTGCCGATATTATCAGTCCCTTCGAATGATTGATGCACAAGTCTTAACATAATTTTTTTTCTGCATTGATTATTATTCATAAATTTTCATAATTCCTATTTTTATAATTTACAATTAATGATAATGTTATTTGTTTCAAAATAACATTAATTCATTATCAGAGGAACCTCGATTTCTCAAATGTGATATCTAAATAATTAGAACGTCGCGAGCACGATTCGATTGTGAGAGCACGAGAATGACAATACCGTAGAAACGCTCACGGCAATACGGCGGACTCGTTTATTTTCACCGCGTTTTGAGTGAACGCATACTCGGAAAATCTGTCCTAGTTTCCTTGGGTCTTTTCATTATACTGCATGGTTGTTTCTGAGCGAGAAAAGCGCGATCCGCGCTTTTTTTTCTTTTTTAGATCGAATCGAAAACTCTGTCGCGGCTGTCATTCCCTAATGAGAGCGTCGAGTAACGAAGTTACTCAACAGGCATGTTCATGTAACTTTTCACTTTTCGCAATTGACACTCGTCAATTTTCGGATTTAATTATCGATGTTACGCGGTTGCGCTATGGGAGTGAATTCGCACGGAGAATTCCATAGCAACAGCACGAAATTGAACAAGACGCGCTCGATCGTTATAACAAATCTATTTTCTATTCCTGCCACACTAAAACTCTCTCGTTTTTACTAAACACATATCAAACCTATATACCTATCTCATTTTAAGTTCCAAAAGTGTATACTAGTTCAGTCATAGAAAAAAACAGACCGGATGTGAACTCGCAATTTTAGCAAGTTGCATAAATAATAGCATTAATGGTAGCATCAATCTCAGGTACAGGTTTGCGACCGTTTCGCTTCTTTCAACGTCTTCTTCTCCATCGAACGTATTTTCCAGGTTGAGTACGACAGCATTACTCTTCTAGAATTTGGGTAAAGTCCGTCCACGAGCCCGTAAAGGCGACAGTGACTTTAGTATGCCGACAGGAGGAAGGGAGGGTGGGTTAAGGATTTACTAAAGTACTGATAGAAAGAGCAATAAAGGGAACTTGGAACATTTGCTCATTTTATTTTCCTCATCGATTTGACTAAGGTGAGACCGTTCCGGCGCGATGTCGGATTTTGTGTTCCTCCCATGTGCGTTACCATAAAACTTAATTGGCGGATCAAACATTGAGAGAGTGAGAGGAAAATCTACGGGAGGAGAGTTTACAAAAGGTGAATGTTAGTAGCGTTAGATAGAATGCAAATCTCTGAGTCCTTTTATTGACTGGAAAAAAATGCTGCTGTGATCGACGCCGCTATCGATTTTCGACGAGGACGTGCGCGAATGAAAATTTAATTTCGTCGTTTCATAGGGACGCGTGAGTTTAATCAAATTTACAGCTACATTAACAGCTTACAGCTAATTGAACTTACGAAGCTTGATTTATTGATATTAATGACATTAATCGACTTTGCCAGTACTGTTCCAGACAAACTTGTGAGCTAAGGGGTCAAATCACTCTTAGACATCAGACAGGAATATATATTTAAAATAAACCGAAATTTTTACTTTTTCTTGTTATAAAGGATGACGTAAACGAAAATGTACTTTTCTCTACTTGCCGCTTAAATTTGATTATTTCAAAACACAAATATCTCGTTTCATATGTATAATACTATGATAGGGTACTAATTTTTTTATATATATATATTGAATTTTTCGTTTATTTATCGAGATCTGATTTCTTCAAAAGAAATGAACTGTACTTTTGAAAAAAACAATGAAATTACATAACATACGATTTAAGTACGAAAGAGGGCTTAGGAGTGGAAGAAATAGAGAAACCGAAACAAAAGACTGCGGAAGACACGTGCAAGTAATGTCGGAAACTGCCATTGGGCATTGCGAGAAACGCAATCAACTCTCTAAAAGAACACAATCGTTTGCTACGGATTTCTGCTTTTCCATTCGGCTACGTTACATCGGAAATGGCGTAGTGGAGAGAAAATTGAATGAGTTTCTTATCGTGTCTATCATAATGTAATTGTTTTTAACTCGGACTAGCCATGACAATAAAATTTGTACACGTATGATCGCTCCAATATTTTATTTTTTGGAAATTATTATCATGTCACGATAATCTCTTTATCTTCTATATATTTTCTTCTATTACATCTGGAACTTATAGTTTAATTTCAAAGACGGATGTTGCTCTTCGACGAAAGCTATCCGTAATAGGAAGGAAAAGAAATGGAAAGAAGTATCGTTTAGGCCACCGAGGATGGATACTCTTGAGAGGTAAACGCATCAGGATAAAAAAAATAACAGGTTAACTTTTGCAACGAAAGAGAGAGAGAGAGAGAGAGAGAGAGAGAGAGAGAGAGAGAGAGAGAGAGAGGAGACGAACATAAAGAAGACGAGGGGCGGCTCGAAAGCGCTGAGCTTTTCGAGGAGAGTCCCGCGGGGAATTCAAGCACGATCGGTTCGGACTATTTCGCGATTTTCTCTAGACATGCTATCAACGGAATGACAAATGGAGGCTGCGCCCCCTTTTACCCACCTTCGATTATCCCTTCGTCCTTCGTCCGTCTTTTCTCTTTTCGCTTGCTCTCTCTC
>NW_017259490.1:4180212-4183554 GCF_001594045.1 Atta colombica | reverse complement strand
CTCTCTCTCTCTCTCTCTCTCTCTCTCTCTCTCTCTCTCTCTCTCTCTCTCCCTCCCCCTCTCGTCAATGCTGCTGTTTCGTGATAGTTGAATGCCACATTTGTGCCCGAGAAAATCGATTACCAGCCTTTGAGACGAGTACACAAGGAGAGTTTACTAGGATCTACGACGCGCCCAGTTCATTGAATGCATCGCGCAGGGATGTTCATGAATTTTTGAATGAACTCGAGTTCTCAAATCACGTAGGATTCCCATCCCCCTCTACTTTGAGGACGTTATTGTCTCCTATCATCATGAGTCGTGTGACTCAGCAATGAATTGTCATATACTCTTTTTCTCTCTCTTTCTCTCTCTCTCTCTTTCTCTCTCTCTCTTTCTTTCTTTTTCTTTTTAGCTTATCTGTTTTATTCAAGTATATTCTTTTATAATCATTATATTCTTTTATTTTATGTGAGTTTTGTACCACCAGTTCTTCACAATATTACAGAAATTGAAGTCTCTCTGACGCTAGGCTTTTAGAGATTAAATGATGTGCTCGTGCGTATTTGGAGATTAAACACGGAGTCGCATAGAAAGTGCAGTATTTCGTTTATGAGTGTAACTACCTACAAGTGTACGAGAAGCAGACGAAAGCGCCATATATTGACTGTCTTGGCGCCGGTAAACATCTGCTACATACTTGTAAGCAGAACCGAAGCTACGCAATCGAACAACATGGAAACGTCGTGTCTGGTTAAAGATTTATACCCTTAAACCGATTTGCGAAAGAGTTTTGTTTACCGAGTCGTACGAGAAATCACGAGCGGCATCGTGCGGTTAGAGAATCTCTACCGTTCTTATCGAACGTCAATTAGCGAAGATGGGAATTGACTGAGCCAATTTTCATGAAGGTTTCCTCTCTCTCTGAAGGTTTCGATATTTTTAAATGAAACTCTGCGTATTCCATCTCCGGTATCGCATGTAGATTTTCTCGTTCGAGTATTACAGTCTGGACGAGGCGAGAGGAAGAGAAGTACGTTTTGCAGGAGTATCGACATATCAGCCGGGCTTTACAAAGTAATCTCGCTTTCCGGTAACGCTACGTCGGAAATACAGGCATATTCTGTATAAATATTGCATTTCACAAGATCTGACGGCAGATTAATCGTCGTGGCCCGCTCACGCGCGCTAAATCGAAATGATCGAAGGAACGAACGAAGTTGATGTGACAGATTTTTCATCGTTGCGTTCGTTTGATAACAATCTTGACAATTTTCCATAATTCCGAAATATTTCTCCAGCCATCTGCTTAACCAGAAATGTCTTTCTTAGGATGTTGCATCGACATGCTGCGTTCAACAAGAGCAAGGCGAAAGCGAGAAGTTCGAACGCATGGCGAAGTATTTCGCTTATGAGGCTGAAATGCCGACAGGGGAGTTTCGGGAATCCGTTTCGAGAAAGTCTCAGCTTCGAATTGCTGTTGTTCGCATGCCACGATACAACGACAGCCGCACCGGCAAGAACAATTTCAGCTGTCTTCAAATATCGTTGTAGCGAGCAAGAGACAATCGTGAAACTCAATGACGTAGAAATAGTGCAGTTCCTTCTTCTCGGGAATCGTTGCATTGTATCGTTACACAAATCCTCGCCGGTGAAATTCGCTTCGTTATATGCGTCGTATTTAATTTTATCGGATCTGAGTCTTGTATTAATTCGATTTAACAAATGTCTGCATAATGGACATAAAAGTAAACGCTCTTGAAAAACAAAATTATTTTTACCTTGCTGCATAATTTAGGACTCTATTTGAAACGCTAAGAGAACAAATCAAATTAACGTGTATCATATTTACCAAAAATATATTAAAACGAAATGGAGTTTAAATTAAAACATTTATCACAATTGACATAATATTTTTCAAAATATTCATAATATACCGCTTATATATACTATTAACTTCTTATTTGACTCATTTTCGCATTTAAAATGGAAACGCAATATGTAATTATTATTTCTAGGGAAATTTCATCTAATCATGTTTTATGCGAAAAGGCGCAAATAAGCGGTCAGCGGTTTCTGGCGGTCTTCATTCGATGAAGAGACGAATGCCAGGTTCGTTACAGCTTAATACTTTTGTGCACTCATACATGCATCTACCTTAACCGCGTCTCCGCGGAGCAAAGTGAAGCGAACGCGCAGGGACGGGAATTTACGAGCTGCAGGAATTGCATGGGTGAAAATTTCCCGTGACGTACGTCACATCCGACCTTTAGTACGAAGCAGTCGACTCGCGTGAAAAATGCCGGCGCGAGGAAGGGAAGTCGAGTATAGGAAACCCACAAGACGTGTCTTCATAAAAGTCTACTCCGAGGAAGGCGATTCGCCTTTTCGTCGCGATAGTATACGAGAGCGAAAAGAGAGAGAAAGGGATCGTCGGAATTAAATTTCGGCGTGGCGGCAGTGCCTTATCGATCGGCGAAGAAGAGAGAAAATGCCGCGCCCGGTTTATTATAAATTTTCCTCTTTTTTTTTCTCATTTGAGAAAAGATTTCGTAGAAAGTGGAGGGGCCGCGACATTAATGGGAATGTCATTTAATCATTTGCGACTTATTCTTTTCGAATCTAAACGAGTAACATTATCCGTTTCTGAGGAAGATCGTTGCTCTGAAAAATTTCGTCGAGCTTCCGAAGCCGACCGCTAATTAGTTCGCAGGAGTTCGTGCTTCGCTCGGCATAGTGCAGCAGCCACGTGAAATAGCCGCAGTTATTAGCATCGGTTTCTCGGTCATTGAAAAAAATGGAGTTCGAGGCAGCAGTGCTCGTGGCTCTTCATTAAAACGATGCGGCCCGGTATTATCCCCGAGGAGGATAAATTCCTGGAGCGTAGGGGGTTAAAATTGCGAGCGCGCGCGGGTTATCGCACGCTATCGCGGAATCGATTTACGACTGGGCCGGGTACCTAGCCTTATTATCAAGGTAGTACCTCATTTTCCAACATTAATTCTGCCTTCTGACACGAAGCTACGCTTCCAGGACTGAAGAGGGAAAATAGAGGTATCGTTCTCACGCGCTAACGCACTGTGTTCATGTAAGTGACGTGCACTAATTACCGTTTTTTTTCTTACTGTTTCCGTTCTAGAATTTTTACGTTCAACAGTTGACGAGTCACATAGTAACGACGGTTGAACGAGAGTTTTCCTTCTTCCTTTTCTTCCGTACAGCTCTTGTAACTGTCTCGTCATGTTATATCCTTGATCTCTTCACTTTTGTTTCTCGCGAGTGATTAACATGAGAGACAAAGAGAGTCGCAGTATCTCCGCTAGATGTGAATATACATTAATATACATGCAGAGACAAAATACT
>NW_017259490.1:4176056-4180112 GCF_001594045.1 Atta colombica | reverse complement strand
ATTATAGGGAGAAATTTGAAAAAGAGTTTTTAATCTTTTGCCTACCTTCTCTTCCTAAAGCAGTAATCTCTTAATTATTTTGCTACTCTCATGGGCAAAGTCATTTATTTACTTAGATATTTAATCAGAATTATACTTTATTATTTTCAAAGATATCGAGGCCAATCGATAGATCATTCCAAAATTATAAGATAAAAAATTTTCTTTTCCAGAACAAGTCTCAGAGAGTAATTTTTTTTAGTTTTTCGAGAGAATTCCTCGGAATAGGTCTCCAATTCTCTTCCAGAAATAATTCGATTCATGGAAGAATCTCATCGCGCGCGTTTTCCCGACGCAAATTGACATTGAATCTACGACTCGTTAATTTCCCAAGGGTTATTCCGAGAATGTCGAAGCTCCGTTGTCACGTATAGATACGGGGCGGACCTTGAAAGCAAAACGAGGAAGAATCGCGGCACCTTCTGTTCTCTCTTGCGTGGAAGTCCGCGCCAGGAAAAGCATTCGTCATCGTTGCTTCCGACGGTCGGGAGTAGTTTTGATCCCGTTGCTGCTTTTGCTCTCTCTCCCTTTCTCTCCCTCTTTCCCCCCCCCCTCTCTCTCTCTCTTTCTCTCTCCTTCTCTCTTCCTTACCGGGTCTGAGCTGACAGGCTTGTAATAAAGGGTTAAGGCGCAAGCATTAATCAAGACGTAGCAGACATCCGTAGGAAATATCTCGCGCAATATACGCGCCCTGGCGTGGAACACCTCGCGAAACTTCCAAGAGATCATTTTCGACGAGCCCTTCGAGATCCAATTCCAGCAAATTACGTAGGAGGACACCAAATTTGTCGATGTCGCGGATGCGAGCGATAATATGCGAGAGTAAATGACATGTAGTTGAGCGGAAATTGGGGGGGGGGGAGTAACCAGCGAGATTGAAAATTGGATTTTCAAATTTATTATCGATACAATAACAATTTACATTTGTTCATATCATGTTTAATTAATATGCAGCATCTCTCTAAAAAATAGAAACACAAAAGCAAACCTTAGATAAGAAAGGCTATTTGAATTAATAGGTACAGCTTGAAGAAAATAAAATTTATTCGAATCTTAATTTATACCCATTTTCTTGGTATTTCACATTGAATTCTCTAAGAGAAAGCTATGGTTATCATGAATTTCCAGCATTGGCAGTTGACATTGAAGTATTAAAGTCACGCTATTCGTCATGTCAACGTCACGTCAATATCATTGTCATGAGTGGCACCTCATCGTCACGTTTCTATGATTAGATTTCTATTTGTTCTGAAATTGAAAGCCATTAAAACTGCCTTTGCCATTCGCATCAGTCATAATTCATATCATAGTTTTTATTAAAACTTATTATAAAGTGAATTATCATTAGCAATAATATTCAAACATAATTAGCAAAGCCTCATGCTTTTCAAACAGCAGCAAATAGTTTAATTTAATCCACACGGTAAAATTTTTCAAACGAGACCGATCAATTATTTGCGCGCGAATTATACTGTCTGGCCATCCTGTGTGTTCTAACGACAACGAAAATGTCGCGACGTAAGTTTCCTTTGCGAAGTAAGAACGAGTCGACTGCTACGGGTAGCGCATGTTTTAATGGCCGTGATATTTCAGAAACTGGCGTGTGGCATTAGGAAGACGCCGTTGCGGAATGACGCGAGCGGCTCTTCCGAGTTTCTCGTTTCGCGCGCGCGAAACGCCGGCCGCGGGCTACGCGAGAGAAAAGCGAGAATTTATTCGATTCCATTAAAGCTAATCTCTCGCCGTCGCGAGATAAGTTCCCTCGAATTAAGTCGTGAAATATGATTCGCCTTTGTGGCATCCCCGCGCTCCGCTATGTACTCGCATATTATAATACTACCCGGTAACGGCCGCGCCGAAACGTACGGGCCCGGAAATGGAAACGATAATTCGCTCCGTCGAGAGCCGGATCGTCTGGCTAGATTCACGTTTTCCGACTCCAGCGAGATCGAAAGTCGAGACGTCAACTTTTCAAAAATATCACGAATCTCTTCTCAGATAAACTTCTTTCCGTAAAAACAAGACGTAATTTGTAACAAATTATAAATTATATAGAAACGCGAACGTTACGATTTGATAATGCGATTTCTTGACGTGAAACGAATCATTTAAAAAAATCTACCAATGAAATTTCGATGCTTTAATTTCTAGGCTCGTCAATAAATATGGTTAGCGCAATTTATTTCAGTACATTTTTCGGTACGTTAAACTGAATGCCACTTGCACGCCGTGATTATAATTTTAATGTAACACTTGGCGCCGGGATTGGCAATAAGTCTGCGCGCGAATTTCCATCTAGTATATATTTACAAGCGGACGATAATTCTTTTGTTGAAGTGCGAAAACCTTTCTTTTTTTACTCTGGAGCTTTTAACATCGTCCCGGCGAATCTGTCACTGATGTCGATTTAGTTGTCGGCTTTTGGCCGATGTGAATGGATAGAAATAATTCAGTTATCGGTGCTCGTCCGCAGACGAAAAGCGGTAATTCGGTTGTTGATCGGTTCATATAAACACGGAAAGAAGTGACGTTAATAATTGAAGTTTCATAAAGTTATTATCTTCGAGATACAAACGACGACTGGAAATGATGTTCATTCGCATACATGAACCATTTATTTTATCGGGAAGGTTTTAGAGATCTTATTATAGTGGATTTGCGACGTAAAACATTTTTATCTCAATTTACTTCAAAATTTTCTTTACATTATTTTCAAGGCAAACAGAATATATTAGGTAACTGTACACTGCCAACTTTTCTATATATTTTTCATTTCGTAATTTCAAGCGCTTACAAGCTTTTATTAAATCAATCTATTTTTTGTACTATTAGATATCAAAGAAGTAATGGCAATCCAATCTCTTGAATTAAATAATATTTTGTTATTTTTATCTTCCATGTATGTTTAAATATAAATCAATCCATTTCTATGTTGGTTTCGAAATAAACAACGTCTATATTAACGTTGAAAAAGATCTGGTTGCATTTATCGGAAATCTGGTAGATTTAACCAATATGTCTATTCGAAAAAGAACAAAAAAAAGAATTCTTGTAGGAAATATCAGATGATTAATCCTGATTTTCCTTTTAAATATTCCAAAATTTCTTATTGATCCATTCTTGATAACAGAATTCTAATCATTGCGATCAGAATTCTAGCGATCATAAGTGAATTCCTAATTACATTTCTCGATTACAATGTCTAATGAATTTAACTATAAATGTCTGATTTGTACCTTTCTGGTTGAATCTACGAAAATTTCAATTAATACGAGACTTTTTTTTTCTATAGTGCGTCTCTTAACCAGAGTTATATTTTATAGTGTATTTATTTGATTTTTCTCCGAGACTACCGATAAATCTTTATCACTTTTGTTATTAAACCAATATCGAATGGATGAGTTAAGCGGCGATATTGATACCATCAAAGACGGTCTCCTAAAATTTACGAGCCACGTGGTGTCCACGTTACGACAGAGACGAGTCATACTTGGTGTATCAATATATATCAATACTCGTACTGGCGCCATGAAACTTTTGTCGACGTTTTATTAAATCCGCGAACTATGCGGAATCGTTATGCTGCAGGTGCAGCGGATATACCTTTCGCTGTACCGATCAGTCTTCGCTGTTCGATGTTTTCAAAGGGAACATCTCGAATCTAGAAAGACCTCTCGGGAAGAAGAAACGTGGTACACGAGAGGAACATGAGTATCTTTTATAATTGGAGAATCTCCTTCAACAGACTCTTCCATCATACTGTTTAGTATGTCAAAACAGTCTAGACATTTAATTATTTAAAAAGCAACAAGCCTTTTCCACAGACTTAGCTCTTAGCTGTATATAGAGATCCTATAACAGAGTTTGAATGATTTTATCAAAATTTAACGAGAAGAAAGATGTACATAGTTCTCTCTTGTATGTATACTCTCGTTTTAATTTATCTGTCTCATTTTGTAACTGTAATTCAGATTATAAAGTGAAATAGTTTATAATTTATAAGTTAGAGTGAGATAA
>NW_017259490.1:4175239-4175956 GCF_001594045.1 Atta colombica | reverse complement strand
ATATATATATATCTTTCTTTCTCGTAGAATTTTGACACAATCGCTCGCGCAGCCAGACTCTGTTATAGATTTTTATATAGATATATTGTATAATCAATTGTATAATTGAGGAGAAAGGAAAGACGCGATAAATTCATAATTGTATTTTAAGAAAATATCGCGACATCGATGATAATAGATCGTTGAATGTCAATGCGAATGATAGATAAATCGATAAAATTACATTGTACATTACGCTGCAGTTTACGGGGACTTTGCTAATCGGTACATCCCTGAAACGGATGATCATTTAATGTCAACGTTCTTCAGACCTTAGTCGGATACGGAATGATTTATCGGTTGTGTATCGGGAAAAGTATCGCTCCTTTTGTCGTCGTGAAGGTTACAGTCTGGATACATCGCGTGAACGAGAAAGTTCCGATCGAGAAGACGGCGACTGTCATTATAGTTGGTAAATGAAGGTAGTAAATAATTTCCCGTGAATCCTCTCCACCGGAAAAAGATTTCTTTTCACTGAGAACTCCGCCTTTGCTTTCCGGACTTCCTACTTCTTAAGTGCCGACCAAAGTCTCCTCGCGCTCCGGAAACTTTCGATCGCGATGCGCCGCAATTATGCATTGGAAAAACGTAGAAATTATCGTCGATGAAAGAGATTCTAAGTTTGTTCTTTTATGATGCTTGGAGTCCTTGTTAAAAATTACGAAGTGGAAGTTCGAT
>NW_017259490.1:4171732-4175139 GCF_001594045.1 Atta colombica | reverse complement strand
TATATATTTATATATACACATCCGTATTTTGTTGAAACAAAATTTCTAGTTATTATTATTTTCGATGCCGATCTGGGCAATTTTAACAGCTTGGAAATTTCATTTCCAATTCGACATGAACAATACGAGTAACGTTGTAATCTCGACGTACAATTTCAGTGCTTTTGGGGATTAAAAGTCGATACAGCACGATAAAATGTTGTAAAGGGTGACACCGGTAATCGGAAATATTTCACATTATTTCCCTCAGGCGAGATCGAAACATTATATGCAAGCCATATTACCATTCCACGCGTCGTCGTACCGCGGGTACGTGCCTGGAAAGTATATACATCGCACTTTTCGTAGACAGACAGTTACATACACACGTGCATAGAACGACCGTGTGCACAAAAAGTCCGTGGGAGATCCACGAAGACAGAAATTGTCGAGATTTACATTCCAGATTCGAGGCATATTCGAGCGTGAAGGTACCGAAAATTAATGGTTCGTTGAATTTATAGCCGAGTTTGGTACATCCGTGCCTGTCGAGCTTATCTTGTAACACCGCGTTTAACGATTTCCCTTCCCTCACCCTCTACCCTTCGTCCTACGCGCATGAAGACATACGCGTCATTAATCTTTAACAATTGGAGAGGCTTCAGTGCAACAGCGATCTAGCTTAATAATTTATAAGAAAATTTGAGAAAATAGAGCTTACTTAATTAGTTACATATTCAATTTTAATGAATCATTCTCGATAAATAGTATGGCTTATTTATTTGTTCGAATTTTTATTTAACCGCACATACAAAATACCATTTTATATCGTGTCATTTTTACGTGACGAGAAATATTTGAAATTAAGAAGTTAAATGAGATAAGAAATATTTTAATTTAACGGATATGTAATAATATATTTTATATTATTTTAATCCTGTTATATAAAAATGTATATATTAAAAATGTATATATTATACATATATACATTTTTTAATATTTTCACTGAGAAGAAATGACTCTAAATTGTTCGAATAAATCGTAGTGAAAAAGCCTTCAGAGAGAAATCACCATCGAAATTGCATGGAAGTATTAGTCTAAAAGCCGTCGCTTTAGGCGCTATCATCCTCTGCGAAAGCCGCCCCAATTTGAGCATGGTTAACCAGGCTGGTTGTGAGTAGTTGAGGGTTAACGTCGACCGAGGAGAGCATTTTGCAGTTCGCTTCCTTTCTCCCTGTTCTCCCTTCGTTGTCGATTCCCGTCCCGACGTCCTTGTTCGCGACTTTCGCGGATTAGCAGGGTGCTCGAATACTAAGGAACGTGCGCCACTGGGAACAATGAGCGGACGGATTAACGGGTTTCGAAGCGGAGACCGTCGTGGCTTCTCCTCGTGTTGGGAAGGCGACGAAACGGGCTGTAGAGTAATTAACACGACATCGTCATTGGAGCACGCGATTTACCTAACTCCCATACTTGTGCATCAAGGCGATCTTGCACGATGCGTAAGTGCCTCCTCGATACATGAGTGTGCGTATATGTACACGGTATATCGCTTGTTACAATGCGACGTGCACGTTACAATGCAGTGGAATTTCGCCGTAATCGAGAGAGCAACCAACCGGAAGTACACGTGGAATGGTTTCGATGTGCGGCGCTATCGCATCCCGTTTGTTTTCATTCACATTCGCGTTTACATGCCGAACGGAAACGGCCGAAAAGTTCGGCCAAGCCTGTAAAACTGTTTCGATGTGATCGACGCGAGTGTCATGCATCGTTTCCAAATAATGCTGCAGTTGTATTAACGACGAGACACACAATCTTGCCTAATGCAATTTTCTAGTCGATCGGTGAGTATGACGCGAGAATTGAATCACAGTTTGCAATTACAGCCAGTATTGTTCGACAGTTTGATTTATAGAACGACCGGCTTGTCGAAGGGCACAAAATTCATTCAAATATTTTTGTTAAATCTTAAATAATATTTTATAATTAATATTTCGTATGTTAATTTTATTTTTCATTTTTTATTTTCTGATTCTGTACACTAAGAAATTTCTTCTTTTTTTTATAAATCAAGGTTTTTTTCTGATTTATTAAATGCTAGTTTTATAATTTTTATTATGGCAGTTGCATTTTGATAACGAGAGGATTTTACAAAAAATCACGTTGCTTTTTTTTTAGAGTTAAAAAAAAAGGAATTTGCTTTAGTTTGACAGAGATGAAAAATTTAGTGAAAGCAATGGTCCTGATGAAATGGATGCTGGATAAACTAGCTTAGGAATAATGGCAGGACGCTGTGGAATAATTTAACGCGATGCCGTACTGCCGAACAATTCACTTGTGTAACTTGTTAACCCCATAAAATGCATATGTAACCAACGTAACGTAACCGGTATCTAACTTGTCGCGGCACACGTCGCGTTAATGCAAATTTTCCGCATATCAATCCGCAAATAGCAACGGTCACTATCGCAGCTTTCTCTGCATGTTTCTCGTAGTTACTTGTAGATTAAACAAAACAACTCTGGGTGAATTAATTTTAAATAAATATCTGAAATTATGCACATGCAATTAAACGATCAGAACGTAGAATTATATTTATATAGGAAGCGAACTGGAACAACAATCTTTTTTCTTGTTTATGAAAAAAAAAAAAACATTTCGTATGATTTGCTCTAATATATTTTTGAAAAGAATATATTTTATTGTTCTTCTGTAACATTTTTTCAAGATTAATCATAGATTAAGTCAATTATTAGAAACAATTTAGAGATGTAAAGTGATTATTATTTCTTTGTAGACATGTTAAAGACTAGTTCTAAATCATAAAGCGTAGTTCAAATTTTCAATAATTTCTGTAGTCTAGCGTTTGACATACATGCATACAATATAGAACAACGAAGAGATAGCACCTCGGCAAACGACCAAAGTGGAATTACCGTTGGCTGGTGTTTGGGTGCGAGAACGTACCGACTTCTAATTAACACGACATAGCTGTCACGCCCACTCGATCTGTACGACACGAGGACACGTTGTAAAATCCGTATCGTCGCGCCTCGCTATAGTATAGTGTAGTACAGAAAGGATAACGTAGTTAGCAACCAGTTCTTGTCGATAAAAATAGATTCCTAATTGGGACTGCTAATTCAATCTCGGAACTGCCAGTCATATTACATTCGATTTGGTGGGTTTGAGAATCGATGCACCGGAAATCTTCATGACCGGGAGTTAAATCGTGATTCCGGAAAATAGTTACGCCGAAATAAATTTCGTTCAAAATTTCTGCGAGCTAATTTTGATCTTACTTGATATCGAAGAGAATCTATTTAGTAAATAAGGTAATAATATTTCTTAATATCATTATATATTCTTAATATCATTATATATTATATATGCAGCATTTCATATATAATATTAACGACGATTTG
>NW_017259490.1:4133686-4171632 GCF_001594045.1 Atta colombica | reverse complement strand
TAAATTCGAAGGGCGATGATATCGTTTAATATTATTATATATAATTATTATATATAGGAAATAACATATTATATTTATTACTTACTAAATTAAAAAACATTTTAAAATAATTAACAAGTTATCTTTCTAATTTCATTTATAATATCATTATAATTAACGATACATTCATTATACTCATTAATATAAAGTAAAGAAATTTAATTTTCAGGATAATATATTTTCTCATCAAATTAAGTCGTTTTAATTTATACTTTTACCAATTTAATTAGCAGAGAATAATGTAAAGTATATTTTGCCGATAATCGTCTTCTCGTAGAAACAAAACGAGTTGATTAAAACGATTCTTTACAAACGCAGTCATAAGACACACCGTGTCGCGCCGCCGAACGTTTATAACGAAAACGAATGTACATGTATCTTAACTTTTTTTTATATTCATTAAATTTTTACAACGGACTACATTTAGCCGCGCGCTTTGCGAGCACCGTACGCTTTTAGCTACCGATTTCCCAGGTCATCTCACCGTCGAGCCCTGCCGGCCTTCCGGCACGCAGCGGTGAGATAGCCGCGCGGGCATAATAAATTTCGCGCGAAGCATAATGGAACGGTGCACTAAGTCGCGATATCGGGCTTGCGGTTAACGACGTAAAAATAGAAACGAACTGCAAGTCCGGCGGAAAGCTTTTCGCAAAAGGAGCAACGACGTCGCCGCGCCCTCGTAAAGCGGCTAGATATGCGAGGAACCACTAACTTAATGATTTATGTCGCGCATGCAACGTCGCCCACCATTCCGAATCTTATGTTATACGACCGCGCCGCGTCGCGTTACATGTACATACGTACACATTATACATATGTACATATATTATAGTATATATATATATATGTATATACATATATCCCTGCGCGCCGCACGGATTATCCCCCACTGACCTAACTGAAACTTATCGTTGCCGTGCGATAAGAAGGGAGCGGCCAACTTCGCGTTAGCTAACCCATCTACCCGCGAACTTTGCCGGAAGATCGTCGCCGAGTTCCAGCTGTTACCTACCAGAAAATACGACGTTCGTACACGCCGCGGAGCGGAGGTTGGAAACTCGACGAAAGGAATATCAGGGTTGTTCCTACACACACGCCCGCGCGCGCGCGCGCACACACACACACACACACACACACACACACACACACACACACACAACACGTCTCATCTATGTTCCTGAAAATTTTTCTTATAAATACAATCGTGTAGCAAACATCGACGGACACCAGTCGGAGAGAAACTCTGCGCTGCGATCTAAAAAGGATTTAGAGTTACGAGAGGATAGAACTTGAACGTGAAGAGAAACTTCAACCGACGCGCACGCGGTTGTCTTTTTGCCGATCACATCGACAGGAGAGAACTTTTGTGAAGTTAATTGCAGGCCATGCTGTCGGCCGCGGGCAGGACCGACGATAAACTCTTGCGGATCGTCGTGCAAAGTTTCCGCGTGAGGGGAATCGCATAACAGCGCGCCACGTTTCCCGATAGTGGAGGTTGTTACGCGATAAACGGCACCACTCCTAATGGAAGTCCCACATTGGCGGCCTTTGATGTACCGCTTACGATGTGTCCAACGTATGTGGCACACATGTCCACGTGCGGAAACTGCGAACTTAATTTTCCTCGCGGGACCTAACGCGATTAAGCACGTGTACGTCCGTCGTCGTCGTGTCGAATTCAATTGTCGAGCATCATGGCGCGCAGGTCTCCCTTTGTACTTGAATATTCTCGCTATATCTCATTTTAACGGCCACCGAGATCGAGCAAACTTTATTTGTACTTCCGAATTGATGTTAAAACAGACTGGACTGTTTGCGAGTTCTGAGCCGACAGCCTAAGCTCTAAATATATCAAAGTAGCGCAATCCTTTCATCTGAGCCGAAATACCAACAACTTTCCTATTGACTATTTCGATCGTCATTTTCGACCTAATTGTCTGTATTTATTAATCCAATAAGCGCTTGGTATTATTGGTACATGGTATAGTTAGTAAGTTCCAAAATGGAAAATCTTTGCGCTACTTTGATATATCTAGAGCTATATAACAGCCCGAATTGTTGAACGAGTATGCGAGTACCGAGATATACAGGATGTATCATCCGTTAATAATAGATTTCTGAAATCATTTTGAGACAAAAATCTTAATACTAAAAGTTGTGCTACAGTAGTTTTTAAATGAAAAGGGTTTAAAGTTAGTCAATCGAACTGTCTGAAATTCGCGCAGGCATGGTACATTGCACAATAATAAAGATATTTTCAAGCATTAATTTAAACCTTTTCCATTTAAAAATTATTGTAGCTTCGACGTTTCGAATATTAGGATTTTCGTCTCGAAATGACGTCAAGAATCTGCTATTAACTGATGTCATGCGAAGCCTTATATTGCTTTAAGACGCTTGTAACGATCAGATCTTTATCGAAGGATAACTTGCAACCGTGAAATCTGTTGCAGAGATCACCAGCGCTTTCAACGAGCGATTCGTCTCGGTAAATGACGTCCCGCAACCCACGATGAGGAGCGAAACTCGAGAAATGAAGTTCAACGGTGAGTACCTTGTTCATTCTGTTTGCACTTTATCGTCGTTTCGTCTCGGGCGTTTTGCCTTGCATTACGACTGACGAGATGCGGCAATAGCGGTCTACCATAATCAGATATCTCGAAAGCAGCCGGCAGCTAGCGGACCATCATGAATTTAATTACCGGTTTCTCGTCCTGCGGGGGTCCGAGAAAACTTCTCTTTCTTTTTCGATGCGAGAGAGAAGACGTTAATTCCATTTCCGTCGAAACAACGGCTGTACACCGCAACGCTATAACCTCGACCCGCATTTCCGCTCTATTCATCTGGCCTCTTTCGTGCAACCCTCATCCTTTACCGCCTCCGGGTGCTTCCAATTCGCGCTTCGTTATTCACGAGCCCGGCGGTGCGGGAGTCCTCGAGTGCACTTTTTCCTTCATATCCCCACCCGTAAATAAATAATGGAGCGGTGGATTGCAAATATCTGTTCGACTGTCGGATGTGAATTATTGCTGGAATTTGCATCGTAAACTCGGTTATCCCGACGACTTTCGCGCGCGCAACGCTCTCGAAACATCCTGGAATCGCTCAAATAGAGGAGCGAATTTCGGACGAAGAAGAAAACAAGGCAAACACGAACGAAATTTCTAGGGCGTGCTTTATATTTCTCTGTCAACGACGTTGGCGCAAGATAATACGAAAACGTCTGTGATTCTTGAATCTAAAATAAAATATGAAGTGATAAGTCGTACAAGTATTAGTTGTAAATCGCAGAATTCCGAATGGTCCTGGGAATATGGTGCCGAGGGCGATGCATGTAGGCTAAGCCGATTGGGAATTAAGTGAAGTTACATTACGTCCCTCGCCGCGCAGGAATTAGGTTGAATATCCAATTCGCGGCCGAGTAGATGGCTCACCTGTGTGATTTGGATTATGAGAATCTTCTTAAAGCTCTGAATAGCCAGTTTTGCGCCGTACATTCGAATTATGCGCGTGCGCTCGGAGGTAAATGAGAATGGAGAAATAGTAGGAAAAAAAGTATGAGGAATAAGATGAATTCTTCTTCCTTCCCGTTATTCTCGGCACAGTGCCTCTTTTCTATCTTGGGACAGTTATCGTATAACGATTCACAAGCGTCTCTTATCAAAGCAAAAGTTTGCTCGTTAAGCTCAATCGAAGTCACGGAAGTCTGAATCAGACGCGCTTTTTACCGACAAAAATTCCTTGTGTGTTGAATGTTTCTGGTCTAGTAAAGATACTTTTTATTTATGTGTTTCTTTGATCAATTTGAAATCAAACGTTTTCTCAAACATCGAGGGAAATCATTCTCCGCCGCAAGTTATTAATTTTTAATATCAAATATCTCTTTGTAAACTATCTCTTAAATTATAAATACGTGTTAAAAATCGTTCGAAGTTAAAAGAAGATAAATGTTTTACTATCTATCGTGTCTCTGAGAAGTTTCTCGTTTCCAATCATTTATTTCGAGTCCTGTAATTTTTCAATACATTTAATATCTAATTTTTAATTATGATATTTAATATATTACATAATTTATGTAATTTTAAAATATTCTTAATATTGTTTAATTTATATATATTTACATATGTATATAAAAAATATGAAGAATCATTAATAAAAATTTATATAGTAATAAAAATTTATATAAATGATCGCTCGATCATACCCGAAAAGCATTCTACATGATTTTTTTTAAATTATATTGAAATGGTTATACTAATAACAATTACTGTTTCAAAATTAGAATAATATCATTATATTTTGTTGCAAATCTAAACTTACCATACCAAACAAGGGGACATGTGTGTGATGATTACTAAGCAAACTTACCTGAAAAAAAAAACAAAAATAATAGATAAGTAAATATAAGTAAATACGTCAACTTATCTTGGCTATCTAGATATTAATGTTTAAGAAATACAGATTAAATAAAAGAAAAGAATAATGATTTATTATCCTCTAATTTAATTTATGAGAAAAGCTATTTGTTTCTAATCTCTTGCAATTTGAATTTTCGATCTTTGTAAGGACAAATCAATTTTGAAATAATATAATATTTTGTGAATAAAAAACTAAAAGATAGATGTAGGACATGAAGCGTATTTTTATCAATTTTTTTGATACATTGAAGAGGGTGAATCTAAGCGCAGATTGCGACAAAATGTAATATTTTGTAATTCTCAATGTAAATGGACTTGAGAAACTGTCTGCATTACAGCAGTCGCACTGTATTTTTATTAATGCCGTGAAATTCGCGAGCACCTGCAACGCGGTTAATACGTATGCGACCAGTTAGTTTATATTCTTCTTTTTTTTGTCAGAAACGTCTCGCGTGATATGTTAACCCTTTGTAGCTAGATTATACTCTTCTGCCACCCAACAGTCAGCTTGAGATTAATTTTTGTGTACGCTTGCCATATACGAATAGTGAAAGAAGATCAGAAACCGGCCAGAGAGAAGACTCAGAAGACAATACTTTTCAAGTCAATATTCGTTCTGCAGTGAATGAATCATCTTTCGATTAAAAGTCTATTCTAACATAATGTTAGACACGATTTAAATTGAATGTAAAGACTCCCGTAGGGAGACCGAAATTAAATATGCGAACAAAGAAATATTTTAGCGGAAATGTAACTTTTTAATCATCATACTCTGGTCTAATTATGAAGCAAAACTTTGACTAACTTATTTATTTTAATTACTTTACTTCCTTGCAGAAGTTCTGTGCGATTTCTCGAAAATTGTGGCACTTTTCCCATTAGTTTCTCTTAAACATGTTTTTTAAAAAAGATGTTTACTGTGTGTTTTACGTTAAACGTTTTAGTGTTATCGATTCGTAAAATTGAAGAGATCGCGTATGATCGAAATGTTATATAAACGCAAGGCAAATTTGCGTCCACATGTATATAGACACTTATATATACATATACTATATGTACTATATAGAGTATATATAGTAAGGAAGACTTTTAGATATTACAAAACGCGCATCTGGAATATTTGTGCATATTCCGTCAACCATACATGCGACATAACAACATGGTTTGCTCAAGGAGATTCTTTCTCCATGCAGAAAGGTAGCAACGTTCTTTTGTAGTTCATGTATTTTTATATTCATTCGTCATAGAGCCGCAAGCTCATGTTCTAGAAAAGAACCTTTGCCTCGCGAGGGAAAAGTTGCACTAACGAAACGGTTTAGCGCAACCGCAATAATTAAAAGCACGCAATTTTCTAACAACCGGCATGGTGTACTCATGCAATGACTAGCGTGATATAAAATAATTACGACGGTGCGCGAACACGAACAATATTAACACATCGCGCAGCACTGACGGCTATAGTCGTCATGATCGTTTCGCATCTTGAAACAGTAATGTCATGTCGAACTAAAGCCATGCGTATACACAATTATAATACACAAGTTTTGAACTGGTCTAAAAGTTGTACATTCATATGTGTAAATATTAATCCTTAAACGCCTTTTCGATATAGCATCCAACTTTTTTCAATGCTTTTTCCATTGAATAGAAACTTTTTTTATAACTAAAGATACATACATTTGTTTGGTACCGTTATGTTCCTTAATATCTAACGTCTCGATTGAAAAAAACATTTTTACAAGATTCTAGATATTAATTTTTATAAAAATCATAAGTGATTGAATTGTTGACTATGATATATACTACTGTATTATTTCCGCAATGAGGCGTTTAAGGCTTAACACTCTCAGAAACTCGAAAGAAGCTAAAGGCATTTCTATATATTGCGAGAAAATATCAAGCGAAATTGAAGACTGCAGGAGATAAAAGAATTCAAGTCGCAACGGTGACATCCCCGTGATTATTCGCGACGTTTTTGAATCGCGGAATTTTTTATCAGCTATATCCGCTCTCCAATTTACTTTTCGCAAACAGACGCACAGACGTCCTTTGATGCGAGAAAGAGACGAGTAGCACTGAGCCTGCTGTTGGATTACCGCTACCTGCCCGACAAGCCCGTCGCGGCATCCAACCGCGATATTACATTTCCCGCAAAATTCCCCGTAATACCGGCGCAACGATGTGCAACTTACAATACATAAAATACGTAAAATTGCGTCAAGCGATAGCTTGAAAACCGCTACGCAAAAGAGACACTAATTTCATCGTAGTTTTTCAATCTATTTAACTGAAGTAATCATATCGTAAGTGAGGAAACATTGGAAATAAAGTGCAAGCATTTTATTTATATAAATGAAATGAAATGGGATACATATATCTATATAATAATATCTATACAACTTATATTCACTATATATACTGTATTTTCTTTTAGAAACAAAATTTTAAATGAAATGTAAGTGCATTCTGCTTATACAAAAAATCATATAAACAGAACTTG
This sequence comes from Atta colombica, assembly GCF_001594045.1. NCBI lineage: Eukaryota > Metazoa > Arthropoda > Insecta > Hymenoptera > Formicidae > Atta > Atta colombica. The sequence goes on along the minus strand of NW_017259490.1, from coordinate 4,164,675 downwards.
TTTCGCACATCCACATTCTCGCTCTTTTATCCAATTAGTTTTCTCAATTTATCCCGAGAACAGAAACCAAATCCCGCGTGAAGAGTAGCCGCCGCCAAGAGTCCCCAAACGGGCAAACTTAGATGCAGCTGCAGATGCAGGGTGCATATATGGAACGCGTCGGGGTAGTCGCTTCGAACGTGAAAACTTCTGTTTCCGCAACAAAGAGAGAGAAAGAGATAAGGAGAGGAGAATCAAGACAGAGATAGAAAGGAAGTAGAGAGAGGTACGTTATTTCCATTTAAAGTGGGCTTTACAAACTGGGTTGCAATAAACATAGCTCGACAGTTACCCCTTGCCAACCAGCCAGGTTGTGGCTGGTACATCAGCTTCTCTCCCCCTTTCCCCACTCCCCCCCCCTCTCTCTCTCTCTTTCATTCACCCTTACCACATACTGCATTCCACATCGCGTCATCAACTCTCTTTCCCTTTCTGCCTCTTTTCTCGTTGCAGCTCGGTTACAACTTTAATACCAACGCAAAAGAGTAAAGCTCCCAGCGTGAACTTACATATACGCTCATTCACGCACGCACGCATGCATCCACACCTACACGCGACATCGGCACTTGCCTGCCACAGCATTGCAACGCAAACGAGAATTTACGTCAGCATACTCGTGTATTGCATCACAGAACGAAATAATACGGCTGGTCTCGGCACACGACAATCTCATTAATAACTGAGTTGTCCTTACATTTTTCGGGAATAATTTTCCTCTTTTTTTAATCTTAAAAAACGACGTTTATATTAGAGTAAATGTATGTATGGAGAAACTATTAGCTTTTCCTATTTTTCTGTCAAGCTATTTTACGACAATTTAATCCTATATTTAATTCTACATTTAATCCTACATTTCTCGCGTGATTTTTTGCGACGTAATTACTTGCGTGGAGTGTTTCTGACATCTTAATATCATATTTTAATGATTTACAGATTTTACAATTAAATAAAAATTTTTTAATTTGCGCTAAATATAATATCTAATGTATAAATAGCGATTATATACATTTAGCGAATTTATAAGGCTGAAATGTTCTCCACGCGAGTAATGAAGAGTTAATTAATGATGTGATTAAGACACATCGGAATCATTTACATATAACAAAATTTTCAGAATATTATTTGAAACAAAAATATTTTTGAAAGTTTTTGGCACTGGAAGAACGTTATTGAGAGTCTTGAATATTTGAAAGAGTCATGAAAGATAACTATTATTAAACCAGTTACGGTATGGCGAATGTTATGGCCAATATAGCCAACATTGGTTGGTTTTATAGACAACTTTCAAAAGTTTTGAAACATTCAAAACTTTCAAGAGTTTTCAAGATTATCAAACTAATTGCAATTTTTTAGAATCTTTATATACTTCATAGATGATGATACACAATTTCGAACGTGTTATAATTCTAAACAAAATAAAATAATTCAATTTTTAAGATTTAAATTTTAACCTTAATCTCATTGTGTGGAAGGTATTAAAGAACCAGACAGAAAAAATCAAACTTGAACTACAAAAATTGGATTCAAATTTTATTTTAATTCAGAAATATATCATGTTCGAAACTGTATCATTTTGCTCTATGAAAATTTTCAAAAAAAAATTCAAATTCTCTTGCTAATAATAGTAATAATTAGTTTATTACAGAATCTGTAACAATTTTCTAAGCACATGGATGGCAATCGGTTTGTGAATTTCTGATACCGGAAGGGCGCTTGTATCTACCCCATGCAGACGCAGATGGAGAAAAAAGACGATTTATAGCGATATAGCCGATATATGCGTCAAATCCTTCATTCCTTATTATGACCGCACCGCGATAAAAAGTGAGATGGATAGTATGCTTGCAGTTCGAATGTATTAAAGGGCGAAGGACAGCTGATGATGTTTTTCTCGCACGAGTCCCATCTCTCTCGCAGCGAACTTTTCACAGGGCGACTCTCACGCGGATTTGCATGCTCAGATGTTGCACCTTTTCGTCGCGCGAAAGCCCTCGACGACGTAGTGCGTTATTTTAAGCGCATGTGTGTACTCTAATACAATATGCACTCGTGCATCTTTCATGAAATGTGTGCGACGCGCTTGGCCAGGTTTATTCGACTCGCGTGTACCGTCAAGATGTGTACCACATGAAGCTATATATTCTTAAACTATATATTTATTCATCGTCATACTATTTAAATAATATCTACAACATTTTTTTAATTGTGCAAAAAATTATGTGGAAAAACTGTTTTTTGGAAATGAAAAAAGTTAGAGAATTTTTCGTTCCTCATAGATTCATATATTAAGCAAGAACAAAAGACGATACGTGTGTGTGTATGTGTGTGTGTGTGTGTGTGTGTATTCATGCGAATCTTTTCTCGTTAATCTGAGGTTGTCAGTCCATCCTAAAATATTTCTGTCAAATATATATTTCACAAGTGTCTCTCAGATAAAATTTAAATCCATTTTTAGAGATATAGAATTTCTTGCACGTTATAAAACTTTCTATATAATACATTGATTCAAATGTATTTATGGAGGTTGTTGACATTTCTATCTGTATGTGCATACTCTAATCGTAACTATTAACCAAGATAAATATTTTTTATTTCTACGCGGTTATTATGCAGAAAAGAATAATCTTGCAATATTTCGATATTATACATTTTTTGATATTATTTATCTATATTTATTCAACTTATTTTTACGTGATATAATTGGCCAGATAAATAGATATTTAATATAGAAAATAGATATTTAACATTTGACACGTTTTATTCGCGAAAGTGCACGAAAATTCCTGAGCGCAGAACTTCAAGCCTTACGTCCTTCCATGAATGTATTCTTGCATTCTCTCTCCACCTTGCACATGTGCATCTCGTCATTTGTCCTTGCTTAATTTAATCGATTTTTCTGTGGCTTTTCTACGCAGCGACTGTACAATGTATCTCAACTATAAAAGTAATGTCGATCTTGGAACCAGCATCTCTCGGCGATTTACGTTTCGTGACCTGTACATAGACGCAATAATTCACGGACAGTGAAATGCGCGACATCCGGCGCTCTGTAACACTCAAGTTACGATTCCTTCTCTCTGACTCTACAAGTCAGTGTCCAGACAATCCGAAGGTTGCCAGATACGTGGCGTCCACATAACTGTAGTGTCTCAACAGCTGGTACAACAGAGGAAGAGAATGAGCGATGAAATGGACGACTTTCACGCGAGACGACTGACAATATTGCAGTACACGAAGTTGCATGATCTGAATTCTCTTTAGATCTTTTCCTTTTGACATCGAAAACGGCAAATAACATAGAAAATAGCAAGGATATAGTAAATTATAGAATATTTTGATATCTTTGATTAATTTGATATCTAAACTTGTTAACCAAACTCGCTGCAAAACGTGAAACATCTCGCACATTTGCCTAAATATGTTTCGATGAATTACATCTTAAGTTTATTTAACTTGAAATTAAATGAGAGTTAAGGATCTGTTAATTAAGTATAATTATTGAAGAATAAAGTTGCATTAGAGTCAGTATTGCAGTTTGCATGTCTTTTTATTGCGAATAGTATTTAATATTTATCTATAGTTAATTTATTGGAAAAATATTTACAATAAAAATTGTAGTATTAATTAGATGCACCGAGGCTAAAAAATAACGTATGTGTAATTTGATTCCAAACGGAAAAAAATACAGCGAAAAAAAATAAAAGCAACGAAAAAAAGAAATTGTGGCGTGTGAACGAGTTATTTCCCTTTTTTTCACGATGAAACATTTGATTTGACGAATGTATCGCTGTGGTCTTTTTTATGATTGCACCGGCAAAGTGAATGCAATCCACTTGTATTTAAGAAACATATCACGGAAAAGCCCTTACTTTCTACGCATTTCATGAATTCGCTAAGTGGAAGAGCAAAATTCTCACCACCAACGAAAAGAGAAATGAAAGAACCAGGATGGTCCTAATTTATATGGCATTAAATAAAAAAAACGCGCACCGACACGTGCCTGAGTTTACACGGAATGTACGTACCGTAATAGTAATATTTTCGGTGAACGCAACTGTGATCATTTTTTTTTTCAGTACTTTAATTAGAAGAGAAATATCGTTACGTGTGTCGATGCACAAGTTCTGTATAATAAATACGCGCGGTGTAATGCATCATTTTTAATTGAATCCGCGGTACTTAAACGGCGGACTTTTAATTTGATCACGCGCACGCGATGCCGCGCGGAGTCACATCGGTGTACCATAAATCTCCCTTACACCCGACGCATAAGTAATGCCGTAGCTATCGTATTATGTAATTATCCACCCCCGCGAGCTAGCTTTATCGTACTCTGCCCGTAACGTCCGATTACGTTTTAATGTGCGAGAGCCTTCCAATCGTAGTGCAATTTTTCAGTGAAGAGTCGCGGGGGAGAAACTTTGCGCGTCGATGCTCGGAAAAAGGAGGAAGAGAGACGCGAGAACGCGCAGGCAATCCCCACTGGAAATTTTAATACTTGAAAAGCACCGACACTTCTACCGTAAACTACCAACCAGTCTAGCGTGAAACTTGAATAGCGAACGATTGACACTACGCCCCGGGACGAAGTGTATCGTAAAAGGGGCTTGAATACGCTCGGAAATGCGTCTTCTTACACTTGAAGTTTGGTGGACGAGTGAACGAGTGTCCGAGTACTTGGCCGGCGGGCTTGCAGGCTTCTTCTGGAGTAAACTTTTAAGTATCGCCCACAGGGGTGACGTACTAAGGCGTTTGCAGAGTACCCATCGGAACTTTACGACTCAGGACCTTCGATCTCAGATGCAGATCGTACGATATATAAATTCTAGAGCTATGTAGGTGACACGATTCTGAATTGCATGTAGATATTGGCAAATCGCTATAATCCAGTTTTACAGTTCAAGAATTCAAATAATTTCTATTTAACTCTTGGCTACGACTCGTGCTGAAATTGAATAACTCAGCTTTGGAATGCGATTGAAAAACGTAAACATTTTTTAACAAATTCGAAATGTGAACATTTCTATAATACTAATGAGGTACATAAAGAATCACTGTGGCTGTTTGTTCTAAAAGACTGTTTAGAAACAAATCTTTATAAGTGGCATTTCATTAAAAATCAATTATTAGGAAGTCTACACAGAAATAGAAAGTTACTTATAATATCATTATGTTTTTTTAAAAATAATTTTGTCATAATAAGATTTGTCATAATAATTTTACAATTTATTATAACGGTAACGATAACGCCAAGATTGAAAAAAAAATCATTTTTAAAAAGTACCTACTATCATTACGTGTTATTCATTTAAAAAAAGTAACGAGTTACTTTTCAAAAGTGACTCTTTTTTGGCGCTATCATTATCTTTATGGAAAATTATAAAGTCATTATCAAAGTCGTTATCATAAAAAAATAATAGCACAACAGTGTTAAAAGTAACGCTTTAGTTACTTTTACTTTCTGTGCCTGGAAGTCTATAATTATGCATAATAGCCAGAGGGTTAATATAAATAAAATGTGAAAAAAAAAATCAAACAAAATAAATAACAGAATACATATATCGTACACTATATTCAGATAAATACGCAAGTATATCAGCTACAGTAGTTTATTCCCTGACTAATAACCCCATAAAACTATCAAGAATAACGGAGCTGTTTTCGGATATAAATTCATGGCTCTTTCGATTCGCGAGGCTCGGCCGCACGCGAGATTCGTTGCGTTCCCTCTGGGACGCATCCTGTTGTACACTGGGTGACCTGGGTACAGCGGCGATAAAACGTAGGCGATTATTACGAACTCTCCGCACGCGCGGGTTATAATTCAAACGTACGTGCGAGCGCGATGGAGTATTGCGCGGGTGAGACTCGAACGAGCTACGAAAAGCTATTCCGAGACATTTTGTTCGAAATTTGGTCCATGAGAAAGAAAAACGTGGTCGATACACGGCTGATTTCCAGGTTCGCGCCCTCGCTCAGTTTTGCAAGAGAGGGTTTGGAACCGAGTCGCGATACACACGGGGGTGAGCCGCGACCCGTAAAATCGCACGTTTCCGCGCAAATGCACGCTGGATATTTTTGTTTCATCGCCAGGTAGAAAAGGCGCAAGGAGCATGAAGAGAAACACGACGGGCTATCAATTGCGAGAGTTTTCATTATTTTCGATTCCAATAAGTCTCAAATCTGAAGTTTATAAATATTAACCTGACAATTTGTCAATTCAATGATATCCTTATTAATGAAACAAAATTTAGCCTGAAAATGCTCGAATGTTTCTGTATTTTACAGTCTTTTTCCTAAACAAAAAGATTAAAAAAATAAATATTTTTCATATATTTTTGCTTTTGAGAGACATAACAGATATAATTTTTCATCTTTTTAGATAAGAATCACAATTCTTGCCTTGTGAACGTATGCATATATTTTTGTTGATAAATATCGAAAAGAATCTAGAGATCGGATTTAATCTTTCTTTTGCAATTTGGATCTTTTTTGGTCAGCCTAAGTTTTTTTTACTGCTTTAAGCTTTTAAAAATATGGAAAAATTCAAGATTACTTTCCTATTATATCTCTATTACATTATCAAATAGTTGTTTAACTCAAATGTTGAAACCTCTGTTTATTTATTATATAAAAATCTTTATTAAAATTGAAATTTAAGCAAAAAATAAGAAAGAAATTTGAGAATAAAATTTCGTTTGTGTCAAAAAACTTAGCTCAAACTTGCAAATGAAAGGTTATTAATCTTCGAGAGATTTTTTCAGGTTCATAGTCGTTTCGCTCATCTCAATAGAGCGAGAGTGCTTTGAGAAGCACATCTTGCAATCCGGAAAACTGTACTTTCTGGCGTTTTTATTTACTTTTTATCCTTTACATGCGGAACTTTTGCACATGCATGCGCGAACGGACCGCAATGTCATTCGAAGAATAGAAGAAGTTGTGCACGATTGTTCCAGGAAAACTGGATTTTAGAAAAATCTCACGCAAAGAAAAGAACGTTATAGAGTAATAAAAATACATTTATTCTCTCTAAAAATAGATATTTTAGTATTTTAGAAAAATCAAATGTTTGCACTGAAATTCATAAAGCAAGAAAACCGCTAAAACGAACGCATACTTTGCCGTGGAATAATTGAAATATTTTACAAACAACATCCATTATATTATCAAATTATTCAACGTGATTTAATAATAATATTTAACTAAAAATAATTATTTTTTTATCTTATATTTAATTCATGCAAAAATGTGCTTTTATAAAATATACTGTAATTAGAGTGCATTATGTATCATATATAATTATATTACGTTTATATTATGTTTATATTCTTGTCTCTCATATCTTTGTCTATGTTCGAATGCTCACTTTGTTTTCTTCACTCGCACAATGCTTTGTGATATCTCTTTGTATGTTTGTCTACACTTTGGATAATTCCGCGCTTTGCTTCGTCTGAATATAAATGATTCCCATTTCTGGAGAAGAGACTAACAATTGTCAAAAGTAACTCACCACCGAGCGCATGGTAACTATTTACCATCATCACAAAAGAAAACTATCCTGCGGGAATCACAATACACATTAAGCGGTTACCATGGCATATTTCATTGCGAAATTAACTTCGCGGTGATATCTCGTTGCTTTGACGAGGGGGGAAAAAGCCCGTATCTGCTTTAATAAAAATGGAGCAGAATCATATAGTAGCAAATGGACTTGTAAGTATCTTTTCGTCGAAAATACCGTCAGTATATTTTTGCCGGTTTTTATTATCGCAAACAGACCGTTACATTTTTCGTCTATAAAAATTATTTATCAAACTTTGCTCGTTTGTTGCCCGTAATTATCGGAATATACAAAAAAGTATGCAATGTATCGGACTGCTCTCTTCCAAGTAGACCACTATTTGCGATATAGTTACAATAGCGGCTGTACAATAACGGGAGTGGAGGTATCAGCAAGAGAAATTAGATAGCGATAAAATACGGCCAACGGAAGCTGCAGAGTATTCTTCGTGGTTCTGCAAATATTTCCTCCCTGAAAATTTCTCGCTCCCTGTTTCTCTCTTTCTCTTTGCTCTTTCTCTCTATTTCTCTCTCTCTCTCTCTCTCTCTCTCTCTCTCTCTCTCTCTCTCTCTCTCTCTCTCTTCATTTGCTGTTTCTTCTTCTTTCTCTTTTCTTGATCGAGTCCATAGAAAAAAAAAAGAAAAACGATACGGAAGAAGGAACCAAGGACCGATATCGATATGCCGCAGATGCCACAGCACTTTTTACCCACTTTTTTCCGATATTAACCGATTAAACATTTACCGTGGATTTTAAAAGGCCGCGGAAAGATAGCCGCTACCGCCATCGCCGTCGCTGCCACACATTTTCCCCTTTCATTCTTTCAGTTTACCCCGATGCCTTTTTTCATGTAATAACTTCATAAGCAAGGCAAGAAACGACCCGATGAGATGACTTAATTAAAAAAATACGGGACTGCCGGGCGCAGATTACGGACCGAAATAGATTCGCATATTAAAATATAAACCGTTTACGCGAATGCTTTTTAATTCCCGCTCACAGCAGCACATTCTCGCGGGAATGCTGTGATGTTAATTAGCTCTAATGAAGTGAACCTAATTGCCCTGCATTGAGCCGCTATCGTTCTTGCTCTCTTGTCTCTAACCCATTTTTCGTATTGCGTTAAATTACGTTCGAAAAGGGTTTCATGAGAAATAAATGTACTATATAAACTCATACGTGCGATACGAATTTATAATAATTTATTTTTAATATTAATTAACTCATACTTTTTATGGAATCCATTTTTTTAACATACCATTTTTCGATTAATAATATTTGAATTCACTGGAAAACTATAGTTCAAACTACATATATTAATAATTTTAGTTAATTATTTTACAAAGAATATTGATTCTTCGTCGTATACGGGGGGCATGTTTATTGTAAAGCGATGATAAAACTTAATTACACGATTTTTACAAACATGACGGCCAGAACAAAATGTTAGATAATTTTTAATACATAGTGTAAATTGCTATACAGTGAGCACCTGGAAGTCCTGTAAGTTGATAATAGCCCTGAGAACAATAGCCTTTTGTGTCACGAGCAAATCCTCTTATTAAAAGCCACGCTTGCGCTACAAGAGCCGAGGAACAAGATAGTAACAAACGCTCCGGCTAGTGCTCCAGACGTAGAAAGTAAACGTTCGCAAGGTTGGTTATATGCGGTAGACATACAATAATTAACTGGAGATGTTTAACACTTTTCTGACGTAGATAGACAGCTAAAGAGATGAATCATCTGTCTTATCGCATCTATATCGTAAATTTTCCTTTAAAGTCTTTCAATTTTTAGAAGAATTTCACTTCCTCTTTTTCCTTTCAATTTCGATAAAGGCTGCACACACGTTTTCTCATCTATCTAACAATTTATTAACTTTTTTCAAAGATTTAAGATTTTTAATTAAACAAAAACAACAACTGCAACTTTACAACAGTAAAATCGCGCTGTTATCTTCCTGCTATCTCTACTTCCAATATTAATTCTAAAAATATCCAGTGAAGTCCGACCTTGGATAGTTAAAGAACTGTTACTTCCGGCAGCTCCGCAAGTCTGGCACTTCCGCGACTGGAAGAGTATGAGTTGAAAAAATAAAATTCACGGTGTAATCTCCGCTTTCGTGCTCGTAAAAGGAACCTGGGGGTGTCGGCCTGACTGATGGACGGTCGTGAAGTACCGCCGGGTTGAACGAAGGGTCAAACGAAAACACACACGGAAGAGACCGGTAGCCATGTCGCGCTGTCGGTTTTCGTGCCGACGAAGCGAACCGCGGATTGATCGCCGGCGAACCGCACGAGATTGATCGCGCTGTGTGTTCCTTGCGTTTACAACGGCAACACCCTGTGCCGCATGCGAGAATTACGAGAGTCGGTGACTCCCGTCCAGCACTTTGGACTTTGCTCATATTTTCTATGTTGTATTTGACGTCACATCGTCTGAGAAAGGAAATTCGCCATCGCGGGGAAACCGTCGTTGTATATTTCATAAGAACGGTTGCTGTAACCAATTATTCCATAAACATTTACATTGAAACTGACAAAAGAAGAAAAAATCTTACTGGGTAAATTTTCTCGTATTTAGCGGTCTTTTAAATGCATTTTTATTACAATAAAAGTGTCACTGCTTCAGAATAAGCGTCAGTTTATTATATTATAACGATTCCAGAGAAAAGTTTTCGATAAATAAAATATATTCGTATTCTTTTCTCGATATGCAAACGCCTTTTCGATTTGGTATAACAATGTTTTTTCTATTGCTTATAATTTTTTATTAATAAAGCTTACATACATTTGTTTGTTTCTTGATGTTTTGGCGTTTCAATTGAAAGAAAATTTTTACAATACTTTGATTTTTATGGAAGATATAAGCAATCGAATTGGATTGATGTACAATAATGTTTATTGTTTTCGTAGTGAGACATTTAAGAGTTAATAATCGACAAAATTTTCTATATATAAATAACGTAAAATATATAATTACTCCAAAGAACCTTTTTTCCCGCATATCTAATATCCATCGTCCGGCTGATATTTAAATTAAATTAATTTAAATTAAAATGAAAATGATGTTACGCGAAATAATGGCAAAATGATAATGTATACAATATTATATATTATATTGTACAACGTAACAATATATACATAAGCCAGAGAGCGTGGTGTTATTATCGTGATGTCGTCATACTGCAATCCCCTTGCACTTCATCGACGTGCACTCTACTGCAGCAACTGCGACTGGCAACGGCAAGATAACAAGATATGTGTCTCGAATCGCTAATGACGTAAGTCCAAACTTGGCAAAGCGCATCGAAACGGAGATGAAGGTGTGCAGCAATAGGGGATAGAAATTGGCGAGAGGGATGGGTAGTTAGTTCGCTGCTCTGGCGAAATCAACGATGTGGGTCAGCCTTTGATACACCGTCATATCGAGCGAACAATTAAATTGGAAACCCGCGTCGGCGAGTTCGAGGTCGCGCGAGGCTTAACCCGATTTTAGCGACCGGTGATAGGAAGGACGACGGTCAGATATATCTATATTCCTGTTGCCCGTGCATATTTTACCGAGTGAGGAATTGGAGCCGATCGAGAGAATCGAAGCCGCGAAGCGATCGAGCGCCCGCAGAAGCGACGACAGATTCGCAGGGGATCAGTGGGGATGGTCGAAGTATCGTGGCTGGCATGATAAGGGGACGCGATTAATTCCAGGTTGGAAATTAATTGCCGAGCCGGCACCCTTCTCCCAATGTCGGTATACGTGTCCATTGTGTTCAGCGAGACGCGATGATATCGCGATTCATCGCGACGTCCGGTCATCCGTTGCGCTAAGTTTTGCTGCGTCATCGCGTTGATAAAGGGAGCGGGCAGCCGGACTAATTTTTGAGAGTGATATATATATATATATGTGTGTGTGTGTGTGTGTGTGTGTGTGTGTGTGTGTGTGTGTGTGTGTGTGTGTGTGTGTGTGCGCGTGCGTGTGTGCGAATAGAAAAAGATCACACCCTGGTAAAAATGGCTATTTACGGGTGCCGTAAAGAGAATATTTTCCTTTTTTTTTTCTCGTATACCGGGTAGCGCAATTTTGCACGCTTGCAAAAGTGCACGCCTGCGTTGTTTGCAGGGAACACACGCGCTACAGGTAATGAGTCATGTAAATTAGAATTGAAAGTGAGGTAGCGCCGAGAGGACGTGTATAAGCAAAATATGTTGAGGAAAATACGTTTAAAGCTCTCATTTCGTCTTATGGGATAAACAATTATGACTAGGTAATAGAATCATAAAATATGTCTCTGAATATATTTTGTGAAATAGAACAAATATTTATTTTAAATACTTAAAACACAATTTTTATTTATGTGTTCTGAGTGATTTTAAAGTCTTATTTGCCTTTTTTCATTTGAATTATTTTTTATGTGCAAATATCGTAATTAATGTACTTCATGTTTTCTTTAATAATACGAAGTTCTGGTATTTCGAGATAGATTTCATTTTCGAACTGAAATAAGAACGGCTATTGGTATTTAAAGCACGGATTTTTTGCCCCTCGACGCTGCCGATGGCGGAAGAACGAACTCTCCGCAACTCCGCTTAAATTTCCAATTAAGATTCCTGCCTGCTCCGGACAAAAAAAAAGCGTCGTTGGAATGACGTAAGAACGCTCGCGCGTGTTCGCGAGAATTCAGCGCGGAAAAGAGCGGCAAAAAGACTTGCCACCGCGACATCAGTAGGAACGCTCGTAGAGTTATTTCTCTAACGAGCTTGAAAGACAATAGGGGTTATAGCTCTTCTGTAATCCGGTTGCCGAAGCGTCCCGTGTCATCCTCTCAAAGGCCTTTTACGCGTGCTCTTGTAATTAGCGGCTCGCGAGAGAAAACGGTTGGCTGCAGGCAACCTCCACCCACGGAGTCCACGACAAGCAGAATATCCCCGGGATTTTCTCGTTCTTTCGCATCGCGCATCCCTTCGGGAAGTGGAAAGCGATGAGGATGGTGGCGAATGTCACGTGGGATCAGAACGGTGGACAAAGTGACCGAGATAGAAATATGAAAAATACACAGTAATATATTTTGCAAAAGAACTTTCAGAGATGTCACTTTTAGAACGCTTAATCCTCTACTCGTACCACAAATCTCGTTAAGCTTTTAGTTACTATGAGGTTTACGTGACCTAATTTTTAAAAAAGGTATTCGGTCTCTTCCTTATCCCACTTTGTGGTAAAGAACGGCGATGTCCGGTGAGAAGATACGCAATATCACCATCAAGAAATTTTACAAATACTCTCTAAAACTTTTAGAGTGAATCTCACTCTTAAGGATTAAAAATTGAGCCACTCTTTTTCAAGACTGATCAATTTTCACTTTTTAATGTGAGATTCTAAATTGTTATTTCAACACTTTCTATATCATTAATTTCCTGCGTGTAATAATTACATACGATATTTAAAATGCTAAACCTCTTCTCTCTCTCTCTCTCTCTCTCTCTCTCTCTCTCTCTCTCTCTCTCTCTTTTTCGCCCTGAAGTTTCAGACCATTTTACATGCTAGTCTCGCTTTTCGTGTTCGCGATAGTCCAGTTTAACTCGTTGATCTCCGAGCATCTTGTTACGAGATACTCGATAAGAAGGTACGATATCAAAAGTATCAAATTACTTGGCAAGAGAAAAACGCTCGCAATATCAGACTAATCAACGAAAAATAAAAAAAAATTAATATACTATAGTATAATATTTGGAAATACTCATTTCAATCTATCTCTAATAATAGCGTAATTGCTCCTTCGATATCATGCTTGACCGGTTTCGCGCGTCTTCTAATTGCTGCCGCGTTGCTGGAAAACTGCGAAAGATTTATGCGCTACCTCTCCTCCCTCCCCTTCTTTCGCGCTTAATAACCGCAGACGCGAAGGAGGAAATTGATGGAAGTGAGAGTAAAAGCGTGCAATTACGACGATGGCGGGTAAAATAATAATTGTCCGTCGACAGGGAGAAATACAGCGATTGTCCGATACGTTTAAAACTGAATAACGGGCGGTAAAGAAAAGCGGAGAAGACGTGAATGTATCTTTTGAAATTGAAAATTTATTTAGATATAAACTAGGTATAAAAAAAATTGATTAAAAAATGTAATTTTTCTCTTTCGATATCTATAACATATACAATAACTCTAAATTGTTGGAAAAATTCCCAAACGTAATTCACTTATGCGACCAATTGTGGTAATGTAGTATACGTAACGTTGACTGGCTTCTCTTGATTAACTTTTCAGTTTTTCGTTCGCGATCGTTAAGTAATCAGTCCTCATTGGGCCTTTTTATTAACACCTAAAATGTCGGCACGATGTGCCGCCAATAAAGGATCCCTTTCGTATTTCGTGTGAAAGGCTTTTCCTATAGTCGCGGAAACAATGATCTATTGTCTACGTGCGGATACGCAAAAAGAGAGATCAAAAAGCGCGAGCACTGGATACACAGGGTGTTCTACCGTTATGTGCAAAACGTTTTCAATAATAAATCGAAATTAGTCGAAAATGAAGCTCAGTGATGATCAATTTATACATTATGAATTTCCATCGAGATTTTTTTTTCTCTCATTCTAGATAAAAATAAATTTATCTCAGAATCAGCTGCAAAATAATTTTCATAATAAATATGTTTATATTACAGAAGTTTTGACAGCAATTTTACGAGAGACAATGATAGGATTAATATTATTTATTTTTTTTATTAATTTCATATATTCTTCATATAGTAATTTAAACAATTCAATAAGCAGTTTGAATAACATTTCAAGTATAACGTTTAACTTTACTGACGTCTAAGTAATTGTTCAACTATCTTGGTAACTAAGCTGTGATCATCCAAGTTTTCGTTGAGTAAAACCGATCGCAAATTTGTCCAAGTATTTGTCATTAAAATATCTTCCGGTAACGATTGGTCACCCCGTAGAAACTACCGATCGGAAACCAGGGGAAAATGAAAGTTCGGTCTAGCAGGAGAACGGCAAGAGAAGGAGAGAAACGAGAGGACGAGCAGGCTCTGCAAAGAGAGAGAGGATAAAATAATTTCCGGAACGTCGGAATGTGGAGTACTCCGATGGAAGTGGCGTCCTGATCGAAATCCGGGACGAGAGAGGACAATTATTGACGCAGACTAATTTCACGAATCGAGCAACGCGGCAGCGTCGAAAATAAAAGAGAGGGAGAAAGAGAGGAAGAAGATAGAGTAGAGAGATCCCGAAGAGAATGGCAGCTATCCTGCCGATTCTCGCGGGGGATGAGTAATTGAGAGAGCTGCGTGTCTCTTTTTCGGATCGGAGGCTTTAAAACGCTCGATTATCTTAAAAATGTATTTTCGACGGAATTATATTTTCTCTTCCGTTTTATGTATTAATAGTTTTTCCATTCATGGAATTACCTGGATGATTATTCTAATTTCTTGAAATATTTTCAGAATACTTTCTTTTTTAAGTACTCTTTTGGATCTTCAAAATTTGTTCCAATGTGAATAATTGAAAGACTTGAATCAAATTGTACAAAACATGCAAAAATTTATTGTAGGATGAATAATTGAGAGAGTTACGTGTCTTTTTTGGATCGGTGGATTTAAAACGCTCGATTATCTTAAAAATGTTTTCGCTGGAATATTATATTTCCTTTTCTCACCGTCTTATGAATTAACGATTTTTCTATTAGTGAAATATAATCTGGATAATTATTCTATTCTTGAAATATTCTCGGAATGTTCTTTTTTTTAGATACTTTTGAATTTTCTATTCTAATGTAAATAATTGAGAGATAAAATACAACAAAAAAAATTATACAATCTATTGCGAAATATTACAGTTTAATAGGCTGCTTAGGCGTTGTAATCACCTCGTATTTAGCTCATAACTGGCAATGAGTGAATCGGTTTTTAAAGTCTGATTTATAACACCCGTAGGAATACCGATTTATACGATTTGGTTTCTCGCTTCGTCGTAGAGCACGGTGAACCACGTGAACGAAACGATAGCAGCATTAATGCAATCAGGTCAACGAGATCGGGAGATCGTTTATATTCGCTCGTGAATGCGGCATACGGCGGAAGAATCGACGGGATAAGCTCCAGAGCTTACGTTCTCCCGTCGAAATCGCAAGGATCCCCGGCAAGGAAGCCGTTCGCTGAAAATTCACTCGCACGGGGAATACGAACGGGGAATGAATGCAGGAGGAGGAAAGTGTGCAAAAGCTGCGGGGTGAGAGCGGCACGTCTACATAATCCGAACCAGTCAAGTGTCATTTGATGACTGTCAACAGCGATCGCGATTTCGCGATGGTAACAGTCGGCTTTTGCTCGCGCGCTTCGCGCTGAGGACGGACGTGACAAGCAGTCGTGATATTCCGAGAACCTGGCACCTTAGATATCTCGACGAAAGAGAGCGACAGATAGATAGAGAGAGAGAGGGGGGGGAGGGAGCAACGTCGAGTTGGATACGAAGCTGAGAGCAGGATCCTCGAGAACGTCTTTGAGGCGTTCTCTCGTGGCGTCCTCGCGCATGAGGATGCTGGCTTATGCTATTCCATACGGACCACGCACACAACCAGCCGCCAAGCACAACTTCGCACGCGTATTCCTGATTCAACAAAAGCGAGCGACTGACGTTCAAATCCGCCGAAATTGGATTTTAACAAGCACCCTATCCACCTACCTATCCGCGATGCAGGAGACTATGCAGCCTCACACGCGGTCGTTCACGTTCGGAATAAGCGGCGTGTGTGCCACGCGAGCTCTCAGTTCCACGAAAACAGCGAAATTTCGCGCAAACGGCTTACTATAAGCGATAAGATGAGAATAGAAATGAGAGACGTACGGAAGGAAGATATTTTCTCTATTTTTCTTTCGAATAAGTCTTCTTTTAAAGCTTACGAATACTTACATTAAAAAAATAAAAACAATAAAAGTTTCTGTTTAACGACATAAAATAGGATAAAAGAGATACAACAATTTTGATGAAAATATTTCAAGTAACTTATTATAAAAGTTAAAAAGGTAATTATAAAAGCTACCGACGTTCGGACTTTTCGGGAGGTTCACAAAACTTTCAAGGACAGAGTTGAATACAAGAAAAGTTAAACACGAGTTAGTTACGTTGTTGTTGCCGTCATCGGTCATTGAACTTCCGGAAGCCTATTATCACATAATACGGGAACGTGCGGCGACACGTGGACGACGCGACGCGACGCGGCGCCAGCGTCGCGATGTGCGCCGGAGCGCGTGACGCGATTTTAATCGGCGCGATTTGCATCGCTGCGTTTTCGACGCACGCGTGACGCATCCGAGCTCTCAGAATGGCCATATAAATGCTAATGGTCCAGCGACGTGGTCGGATTCGCGCGCCGTGTTCCAGTTACGCGTTATTGTCGCCGTGTCACACCGCTTTCATGTCATAATCCGATTCCACCATGTGTTGCTGCCCCCGAAAGCAAGCGGGCGGGCCCCGCATCCTCGACAGATGCATGTGGGATGTAGCGGACCGCCGCACCAATTCAACTAGCCCGCCCGTTACAATTAGCAAGCGCGATCGTTTGCAATAGAACACGTACCGTTACTTGCCCCACTGCTGTTGGATTTAACAGCTCGCCCGAATGGCTTAAGCGCCGTCCTAATCTATCAAATTAGCGACTCGATGCGGGATATTCGTTGTATGACTGTACATCTTTAAATTCTTTAAGATAAAAAACGACTCCGTACGTGAATGAATGCAAAATAGTGATTACATGAAATAATAGTAAAAATCTTAAGTTTTATTAATTGTTTTGCTCGATCTAATAATCTACTTGGGTTTTTATCGAAATTCTCGATCGGTAGTGAATTTTTCTTATATATAATAAATATTAATTCTATAAGAAAAAAATAAATGTGTTAATTGAACGTATCATAAATGTTCATTTTAATATGAAAAAGTATGATTGCTTATAAATTGTGTCACTGATATTGATTTTTGTGTTAATTTTTTAACATAATATTTGCGTTATTTCTCAACATATTCATCTTGTGTTAATTAACACAAAAATTTGAGTGGAGCATTTAGAGTAAAATGTATTAAATTTAATACATTTTACAATTTCCAAATGTGTATGCATTGTTAATTTGAAACCTGAAGCATTTTTTGGAATTTATCTTCGAGTATCCATAAAAAAACATAAAAAGCGTATCAGATTTTTATATACTTTTATTTTTTTCGGTGTTTTTGAGATTCGCATGCGTCATTTTGGTACAACGTCGGCGCTCGTTTGACAGCGTTCCACCGTTTGGCGAACGAGAGCTAACGTCGTCACGTAGGGCCGTTACTTAGGCGATGGATATTATAGCGCGTTTCCGGTAACGGGTAGTATCCAGGACGACGCGATATATTTTCCCGTGGATGTCGCGCGTCGTAGTTTCCTCAGCAAGTCGAACGAAATGGCTGGAGTGTCGGCTATCCCTCTTTCCCGATATGGGTCGCGACGGTGGATATATACGGTGAACCAACAACACCATAAAATACCGATGATGCATAAATATTAAATACTTCCTTGTCGCCTTGTCGACAGAGAAGAAGGGATGCACGTCGTACACCGTGAGACAAACGTAGCGTCGTATAAATCGTCACATAAATTATTGCCGGGCGTTAATTCATCCCCTGGTCTGGCGATTTGTCTGCCCGCGAGACTAAGGACGGAAATACCGCCTGAGATGAGCTTTTTTTTTGCTGTGACTGACTTTTAGAATCCCTCACGATTGAGAGAGGAAAAGAGATCTCGCGCAGATACGCTACGGCGAAAAAAAATTGCAGGGACGGATATATCTGAGGAAAGAGGCAATCTCAAGTAGCCAAATGTGAAAAAAATTCCCATCCTGAACTGCCTGAAAGTGTGAAAGAAATCTCTTTTTCGCACCGAGCATAAGACAACGTTTCTATCTTTTGAAACGCTAACTGATGATTTTCTTACAATACATATAACACAAATATAATATTACTATTTTATTTTATTCTAATAGATGTAATAATTGTCGATGGATAAAATATAATATTACAGTACATAAGTGTCCCTTCGTGAAAAAAATGAAATTTTAGATTTCAGATATAATAATAATAATAACGATAATAATCTTTTTATTAAAGGACAAAATTAACAAGAGAAATATAAGTAAATATACATTATAAAATAATGTAATTAAAAAAATGCGTCTCACAAGAGGTGAAGCATCAGCATAATGTTGTCTTAAATCGCTTAAGCCTATAATAAAGCAATTACAAAAACAGTTATGAAATATGAACTAATATAAAAACACAAATAGGTAAAAATTGCTAACAGAATATGAAATTTCCATTGTGTAATTTTTTTATTATACAGTTTTCAAATGACCGAGGATAAATTGATTCTGACTCGTTGATGACGGACGATCCTTGACACCGTAGAAACGTCAGGGTCAGTAACGTCGATCACGATCGTGCTAGCAAGGCGAAACTCACTTAAAACTCATTGCCATCAAATGCTTACGCAAACACTTTTACGCCTTAGCCACTCTACGAGTTGCGTTCTTGAACGTGAGGTAACTAATGCGTGGATAATCGCTGGGATAACGAGATTCGTGGAATCTCTTTTCCGACTGAATTGCACTGATGCCGTGCTGCGATTGGTTGGATCGTTTCACTTAACGAATTGAGTTGACGATGATGTCACACTGAAAATTATGCCAATCGCATCAGACTTGATAACATCAAATGCTTGTGTAAGCTTGAAAGAATATGAGTGAGTTAAAGTCTGAATTTAGAACTCTAAGATCTCACTAAAACATTTAAATTTGATTATATTACCATAATCAGATTTTGTTGGACGTTGAGTATTGATCGTTACTTATTCATTGGAATTAGTAGAAATAACGATTGCTAAATAGAGAGTTAAAAAGGATTGATGTTTTTAATAGAAATTTCACACGTTTTTGACAACGGTCTCTTATTGATACGATTTTATTAAAACGCTTTTGAAAAGCAATACAGTTAGTTATTCGTGTATTATACTAAGTGGCCGTAATACGAGCCCCCTTTCCATCGGTGAAATTTTCGAACGTGGGCCATTGCAAATGTTATACAAAACGTTTCGTTCAACGAAGTGGAATACGATCGGCAAATTTCACTGTTAGCTTCCCTTCCCTCCCAGCCAGTTTTTGCCCTTTCATCCTCACGTATCGCTCAAAATTTTCCTGACGTTTATGCGCACAAATGGCATGGTACACACGAATTCGGCGTAATGTAATCGGTCGAACTTCCACGTCCCGCGCTCGAGATTGACGTTTCGACGGAAATGGCATTTTCCGTTTCGAAATTCTATTTTATTCGATTCCGTCACACCCCGCGAGCACGAAGGAACTGTAAACTGGAAATTTTGTGAAATCTTCCGCAAATAAACACAATGACATAACAAGGTGAAAATAAGAATTTCGTCAGTGAAGTTATATTTAATTCGCCAGTGATATATAACTTAATTTCTTTTTTTTATACATACAGAATATTTTATATAATTGAAGATTTTTTTACACAGAGAGTTAAATATATAATAATATCGGGTGTCATTAAAATACCGATTTACGTTGACATTTATATACATTAAGATACCAAATTTCTACTTTTACGATGAAATCGATATTAAGAAGACATTTCGAATGGTGTTTAAAGAAAAAAGCGCAAGAAGTGCGAAACACGCGCGATTTGAGTCGAAGATTTTTGTCGTGGACCGCCCGAGATGAATCTCAAAGGAACACTTCTTTACTGTCGTTGGCAGTGGTTATCGATTTAAGGAGGATGAAAGAGTCCAATGGGAAATGTTCAGGAACGTTCTTTAGATGAATATTACGAGTTCGAGAGCGTGACACAATCGTGCGCACCGGCTTCTTTGAGCGATGGTATTGCCGTGCTGTTACAAGGTAGACAATCTGATAAGTACATGGATATGCCATCTCGGAAATGGATGGTAAATCTGTGAGTAAGCAGAACACGACCGCCGAGAGAGGGTTAGAAGCAGAAGGCACTTCTGAGAGGTGACGTTTATGCGGTTTCATTGCACATACGTCACTCCCTCCCTTCGTTGTACCGCGAATATTTCGTCGGCACGACACGAGAAATTAATTTCAGTGGTATGCATTAAACAATCATTTTCAGCGACGAGCCGAGAACATTTCGAGCATGGAAGCGTGTTACCCCTCTTAGACCTTCCATGGAACGTAAAATAATCGGTGATGAATTTCATATCATGTATATTATGACAGATTCCGCGAGAAAGGCTCAATGAAACAAAAGTTAAGCCCACATTAGATCACGTATTGAAGATTAAAAATTACAAATTAAAATTCGACCGATTAAATAATTTTAATTGCTCGTATTCTAAGCTTCAATTCGTAATCCTCAATCTGCGTAGATTAATATATAGGTTTTAAATTATTAATAGTTCCAAAATGCATTTGAAAATATTATGCTTGACTCATCTTCTATCACAAAAAAAAAATTATTTGTCCAAATATTTTTCGTATCATTCTTTAAATCTCTTTCTTTATATATATTTAATCAATTTTAACCACGATTAATATACCACGATGAATATAAAAAAACTTTATTTCACTGCAAATAAAGTATCCCATGTAACGAACGAGTTTCTAATTTCCTAGTGTTTTTATTTCCCAGGGAAAATATCGCAAAAATGGAGAAGGATTTCTTAGAGAGTCGCAGATTTAAATATACATTCCGGTATCGAATGAGTAAAAATACTCGGTGCAGCCACCAGAAGTTAATATACATTCTTTGGTCTTCCGGTTGTACATCTTACTCTCCCTTCCCTGCTTTCATCACTTCTCGTATTATCTCAACGATGCCACGTGGAGGATGTAAATTATCGTACGTGACGCAAAAGCGGTGAGGATCTTCCGCATGTCAGAGGATTTCCACGTAGTATTACCACCTCGTAAGTCACAGGTTAACGCCCCTGGGAAATTACCAGGACGCGTCGATACCAATTTACGTCGGTTGCCCAATGAGTAACGCGCTATGGTGTCGTATGTATCTCAGAATCCCCCATGCTGCACGCGACTTCGTAAACGCACTTTGACGTTCCCACGCTGAGCGGAGACGTCGCGGCTTTGCACGTGACTGTCAACTGAACAGCTTTTTCCCAAACCGCATTGCACGCATTTCACTAAGAACGATCCAGACATCCTGTATACGCTTACTCATTTTTGAACTAATGTTCCACCGAGAAGAGATTGACAATTCTTTTGTCGAAGAGAATATTCTTCTTCCGGCGATCATTTATCGTTATTACTCGAAATTGTATTTATTCTGACAGAAATGTAGTCTCGATTTTGTTTGAGAAGTGGGACAAATTGGGATTGAAACTTTTAAATCCGGAAAAGAAGAAGTAATCGAGTGATACGGAGAGACTATTAAATTTATTTTATTGAATTAAGTATTTTTTAAAAATATGTAATATGAATATATAACAAGAAATAAAAGTCTTAAACGAATCTTAAGCTGGATCTTTATCGTTTAAATTATTCTGTGTGAATTTATATATTATATATCCAGTCCTATAAACTACGCGTGGAATTAAATTTTCAGTCTTGAAATGCAATCCTAACAGAACTAGAGTATAAGTAATATCACAAATTAAATTGACAAGCGGTTTAATAATATTGATGTTCATAGGAATTTTAGAAAGATCTTAATAATTTGATGCTTAATAATTTGATGCTTGGAACTTATAAATATTTTTATCGTGAAAAATATTACCTCAGTTTGAATTCGAACCCGGATCTCCCGTATTCCATGGACTTATTTTATTTTATATTTATACTATTTTTAATTAACTACTAAGCAAGTACATTTAATTATTAATTATTACTTAATTTTTACTTTAATTTTACTTTAATTATTATTTTATTTTTTTTTTAATTATAAACTGATTTTTCAAACTAGAAAAACTTAAATTTATAATATATTAGCCATCTTGGTTTCTCAGAAAATCTTTCTATAACTTTCATCTCCAATTTTATTGTAATGTGTAATTTTTTTGTAATGCCTTTTAAAAATTTAATTTTCTTTTTTAAAATTTAAAGAGCCACGACTCTCCTGTTTTTTTTCTGGCTACATCCATACTGTTGGATGTGACTCTCCTGCCGAAATTTCTTTTCGAAACTGGAGGAAAATTGATGTGTGCACTTAAAAAGAAAATCATCAAAATTTACTACGACTAGTCGGAGATTTTCTTTGGTCTCTGGTTAAAAACCTTGAATCAGTCTCTACGAGGCGCTCAAACGCAGCTAAAAATCTGATCGTACGCAAGTCTCGTATTGGTGCAACTGATGTACTTTGGTAGTCCAAACACGTTTCATTCAAAATTCAACCGCGTGCATAGGCACAAGAAAAAAATTATTTTACGTTAACTGATTACAACGCATAACTGTCCCAATTGTGCGGCTTGCAATAATCGGCCATCCGTATTTTTTTTTATTTTTCCATGAACAAAATATTTGCGGTGTTATATAGTCATACGAAGTTCTGTTTTTCGATAACAACAATATAGAGTTTGCTATTATATGCGCGGAAAATTGTAAGAAATATCGGACGGAAAATTTTCGCAGAGAAAGGGGGAAAAGGGGAGGAAAATGTTCCTGTAATACATGGGGAAAAGGCAAAACACGTGCTGCGCCGATCGCGTGGCCGGAGCTGCCGATACATTCGCGGAAATTCCAATATTCGTTACAGCTCGCAGGGATATACATTATACGACGTGTACTGGCATAATATTGATATAAAGCACAATTTCCAGCTATGAGCTTTATGCGAGTCGAAATGTATTTTCTCTCCCGCTTTTGTTATCCCAGTTTTCCAACACGCGCGCAGGCATGCCCGCGTGTCACGTTCGATCGGAATGAAAATCATTTCGACTGTAAACGCGAAACGGGGAGATTTTACTCGCACTTGGCGAAATAATTTCAAAGGTATTCGCCGTGCGTGCGACGGCATGCGTGGATCGTGCGTACGCGCGAACTCGCACGATTTAAATCCGATCATGGAACGCGTACGATTAAACGAACAGAGAGAAATGGACACAGTTTTATATAACAGTGTGCGTAGTGTTACGTCGATGTTATTACGTAGCTTCAATTGAAGCTTCAACGAGTATCGATGCTGCGTCATGCAGTGAGTGGATATCTGTGACGCCACGTTATCGAATTTTAATCAACAAGAAAACACATCCTGCGATATTAAATTACGACGGCAACGTGCACGATCTAATGCCGGCAAGTATTTGCTTTCTGATTGATTTTCGCGATTATTCATTTCATTGATTGACTAATCAAATCCTTTCGGAGTATATATGTAGAATACGATATTACTGTTTTATGTTTTATAGTACATTTTGTACAGGCGTATTTCAGGATTTACTTTTAGTTTCAAACGTTGGGTTACACTGGAGAACGTTTCGCGTTGAAAGATTCACCGAAATTATTATCGCACACACCCAGGATAGATCGCACCAGACAAGTCAGATAGTCGGTTAGAAGAGGGGTAACTTTAATTGCACAAAATTACGTCACGTGAGTAATTTCCTGGAGTGTCTGGGGCTTCGGGCTGATGTATCATATCGCAAGTAATTGCTCCGGCGTCCAAATGCTTCTGAGTAATGCGTCAACTTTCATGTGATAAAACAACCGTCGTGGCGAATGCAAAATATGGATAGTCGCTGCTCTTCTATACGCGAGAGAAAGAGAGAAACGTCCTTATGAACTACGCGGCAGCAACTTCACTGTGTGCTACGTTCGAGATGGGTCGTAACTACCAAAAGACATGTGCTTATGTATGGATGTGATGTGTATCGTCAAATAAAGGAGCAAAAGAGACGAGAGAAAGAGTGAGAAAGAGGAGAGAAGGGAGAAAGAAAGAAAGAAAGAGAGGGAGAGAGACAGAGAGAGGAAGTTCTCGTACGCTACACGTGAATCGCGTCACTTTTGCGCCGCGCCGGAAGCTGGAACGGGCCCAATGGGAGTTTAACGAGGCTCGTCGACGTAGAAAACCGAGCCAAGAAATGGAGCATCTCTCTAGTGTCGACCACCCCTGAGAGGTTGCTCGCTACTGCTTTTGCTTTTTCCTTTTTTTCATCGGGAGCGAGAAAAAGAGAGAGAGCAAGAGAGGTATGCCTCTGTCGTTGTATTATGTATATTCAGCGTCGACAAATTATGCGCGATGCGCAAATTATTCGACGTATTCAGCGTCGCATACTCGTCTGAGAATCTCGGCGATCTTTACTCGCTTCAAATAATAAGCAGACGTTTCTCCGTGATTTTTATGAGCGCTGAATACGAACGATGTGAGAGACACATGCGCGATGAGAGATACATTCACAAGAACAATAATAATAATTTTAGAACATTCTGCATAAATACAGGAATACGATGACAACTTAAATTTGTAACTTCCGCTCCCGAGAAATGAGCTCAAGAAATGAGAAAGCACTGCTGATAATAAACAATTTGCTGATAATTCAAACGACAACACTGTCCGAGCCGATCTTTATTTATTAATTATCAATTAATATTTATAATTACCTTATTAAATTCAGTAAATAACGTACGCCCATAAAGAAAGAAAAATATGTTTTCTGAAATAATACTGTTTTCTAGAAATCTTACGCAAATGATTTCGATCCAATATAGTGATCTCTCATTGATAATAGCCTCTTCTTCTGTGTCAATGTAATTCTTCGCCAGAATGACCGTGTATTTCCAATGCTGTAGATGTCGGGATGCGATATGACGCCTACTTAATCTCCGCGATACAGAATTGTTCAATCAGTCTATGAGTCAAAAGAAGTATTGCGTCCGCAAAACTCACCTTGTCCCGATAAAACTCGCCTACGTCTTCCGACGAAATTAACCGTCTCACATTTTCTATTAAACGAAACAATCGTGGGAGGACTAGTATCTGTCCTATTAATACCGAAGATCACTCCTTCGGAGATATTTCAGTATTTTTATAACAGGTAACTGGATCTTTGAATTATTTATGCAATTTCATAAATAGAGATAAAAATATTATATCGTTCATGTTGGAGAGGGATCCATTCTATAAGCATTACCGAAAATCTGATATTTCTATTTGAACGATAAGAGGGGAAAGTCTTTGTTATAATATGGAATGAGAACAAAGCATCTCTCGGTTTCTTGATGACATTAACGATCGGCCTCTCGATTCCCCTTCGTTTCCAGACGCAAAATTCGCAAGTATATCTTGTCCAGGCCAGAGAAAGAAGTCGAAAAAGCCCTTGGACCGTACACGGATGGAAGATGCTACTTTCGCGATAAATCTCCAGGGACGCAATTAAGCCGACCTAACCACTCAGCGTTCCAGCACGGTGCGACGCGGTGGTCCGTAAGACTCTCGAATGCATTTGCGATTTTGTGACGCGTAAAAGTCAACACTCGAAAGGAATTTAATACTGACTGCTGCGCGACCTTTTTAAAACAGAGATTCATAAAAGTCGCAAAGCCGCGATGGTATAACAATATCATTTCGAGGTGTCAGATATCTTCAGCAAGTTATAATTGTTCGAGATAACGAGTAATGTCTGTATAATGCTGTAATTGGAGAACTTATTTTTAGATATTCTCTTTTAAATCCGTATTTTAAAAAAATAAAGAATATATAATGCACAATACTCTGTGGGAATCTTTTTATGTAACAGAATCTTCTTACATTTAAATATTTCAATATATTTTGAAATAAAATAAATTCGATTTAAATAAAAAAGCTTTGATATTTCATGCGTAGCCGCAAATCGCCTTGTATAATATGCTAATGGCATCTATATTTAATTTATATTAAATTAAATGTAAGCATCGTAATAGTATCTGTTTGCGATTCTTGCGAAAATCTTGAATGTTTATGTGTACTTCTAATATATCATTTAATATGAAGAAAATGTTTCGCATGATTTGATATGAAGGTCTTGTTCAAACCTTGCTATCGTTATTCTATTATTTATGCGTATTTGACATGATAGCGTTTTAATATATAGCTCGTCATAGGATAGGCAAAGTCAATGGCTTAAGTAAATCAGCGTAGAATGGAGTATAGAGTACTTTAACATGGTGCACGATAGAATCTCGATTATTCGAACAGCCATTAGCCGAGTGTTCGATTATCGGAACATCCATTAGCTATTTGCGCTCAATTATCTAGAGGACATACATTCATAAGTATATCACACACACACACACACACGCGCGCGCGCACACACACACACGCACACGCACACACACATATATACAGAGTAACAAAAATATTCCATATAAATATTCCATTTTTTCCTTTCCGCTAAAATTATAAATATATATTTTCTAATAGCAACGATAACTTAAAATCTTTATCATCGTATATTTTGCGAAGAGGAACGAAAAACATAGCTTCATTTACAGCAGCAAAAATGTTGGAAAATTCAGAGATCTGTGAAAGTTAATGGAGCGAAGGTAATTTTTAAAAATATTCTTTTTCAATTTTGTATGTCTACGTAAAACAATTTAAACTATTTAAATGGAAACATGATGCTTGCTTATACAAAAAAAAGCTTTTTAAAAATATTTCAATATTTAAAGATTCCTTTACAATATTTCTGCATTATCAAATAAATCGAAAAAATTTTTTAATTGGATTTCTCAGGTGTTTCTGCAATTTATGCGCTTCATTTTATATAATATAACTCTTGTGATTATTAAATAAAGAAGGATGAGAGACATTTTTGTCGTTGTAACTGAATTCTAGCAGTTAGTAGAATTATGATTAATTTATACATTTTTTTTTTTTAACACCTACAAGTCTTTTCAATGGGCTGGTTTCTCGTTATTGCTTAGGTTAATAGCTCGTTGAGTCAAGAGGATGTTTTAAATCACTTGAGTGGTTGTGACTAAAGGACGTAAATTTTACGACATCGTTTTCACCGCCTTTTGTAGTTTCGTGTCTGATTGGTACGTAGGTGTATCTTCTGTTTAGTTGAGCGAAAAGCGCTTTTAACTTGTGACACTAATTTATCAATGAAGATTGACGCAAAGTGCCGGATAGAAACAGCTGTTGAGAGCAGACAATTTGTTGATAATTCGGACAATCCAATAATGACACGAACCGATCTTTATTAATGAGCAATTAATATTTATAATTATCTTCAAGATTAGTAGCAAACAACACGCGAAGACGCGAATAAAAAAGATGTTTCCCGTAGTGACACTGTCCTAAGAAATATCTTATTTTTTCGCAATATTCATAAAAACAAGAGATTTACCCATTTTTATTTTATCTCGTATTATTTGTCGTGATAATCGCATTTTCATTTGCGAATTTTCTCGCATTCCGCGTCCGAGCGCCAAGGATATTAATTGCGAGCGTTTTATTGTTCGTGCGCTGTTTTTTGAAAATAATTGCACCACCCATCTGCGTGCCGTCGATAGAGCATTTACAGGGGTGGCATCGAGAGCAGAGATAGGATACGGCGAATGAAGGGAAGTGAAATTTGCGTTAAGGGGTTCGGGGCTAACGCGTGACGTGCCGGAAAACAATGGGGTCGACCGAACGGCATTGTGCGTAACGCGCAGTATAATTGCGCGTGCACAAAACAGAGGCGAGGGAGCCCCCTGGCTGCGCTCTAAAAGCTAGTTGCTGAGCTTAAACGGAATAATGCACCAAGTTCGTTCTTCTTGAGTTCACTATAATTAAATAATTAATTGTGTCAGAGCGTAATTAATGTTGTATAGCTATAGTATGAAATAATTAATATTACGAAGTAATTAGAACAACAACACAAAAATTCGAATGAGCCTGTTGAACATAGAAATCTTTCATTTTTGCTATAATTGACAGTTTTCTTGAACATGTAGATAAAAAAATGTATGACATGACACAAACGGATCATTACATTCTGATGTAAAATTACGTATAAGGCGGGAATAGTTTCTGAGTTATGAGCGATTCAACTTCAAGAGGCTCTTTTTTTTAGGATATATATAATCAGAGAAACATTTAAAATACTCGAGCGGAATGTCTTACATAAACGTATCCGACAATTTCATTCCTCCGAATCTCGCCACGCGATTGCTCTGTAGAACCAAGGGTGAATATTTAGATAAACCAGGCCTGTTCAATTTGATCTCCGGAGCCAAAGCCATTGATGCAAAAAAGTTAATTAATATCATGAACAGCGCCAGCGTCATCGACATACGTCGTCATCAATCCAGTAAACACCAATTAATATAATATCAATGTTATAATTTCACACCTGTATTATATTTCATTTATATTGTTGAGTGGGAAATCATAAGATTGATGTTTATATTACTGTTAATTGATATTTACTGGGAAATGCCATTCTTTCGGAAGAAGGATTCGCATGATGAGGTTCTTGCTTGTGGGGAATGAGCTTAAAGTTCCCTTTGTGAACCCCATTCTGGGAGCATCAACAATTGAGAACGTGGATGCAAGAACAACACAAGTGCACTTATCCTTCTTAAGCGTCCGAACACGTCTCATCTAACCCTACCGTATTTAGACCTGACCTACATACGTAGTACAAACGGAAAGCGTATTTGCGTAATAAAAGGGTTGACCGAATCGTCAAATTGCGAAGGTGGAAGGTAGCGAGAGAACAACAGACTATTTATGTAGTTACGTCGAAGTATGCGTCCGAGTGTTATCATCTATCACCGACGGATTTATTCGCCCACATCGTCTCTCGTCCAGGGCTTTGATAGGTGGTACAGAAAGATACACGAGACAATAATCTGCGTAACGCGAGAACAGCGAACGTAAACAAGAATATTAATTAAAATCAAAGAGATTCGCTCTTCTTGCTCTCTGTGTAATAACGCGGCTTGACGTATGTAATCAATGCGTCGACTAGTGTGACAATAATATCTATCGCTATCACAGTTGCGTCACGGAAAATCGAAAACTCAATTAACGGAAGAGTAACGACACATTGTGCGTTAATAAAATTGTTCATTTCTCAGTGAAGCTATTTATACATTATAATTAACACTAATTTATATAACCTTTGCAACTCAGATTAAAATCGATTTTTTTGATAAACGGTTAGAGCAATAAAATCAGAATTACAACAACAAGTTAGCATATAAAGAGCATTAAATCCTCCGTATATTGAGACCTGATTCATGCTACCTTAATGGACATCAACGTCTATTAAGATGGCATGCCAATATAATGAGCACAATCAGGTCTCAATGAAGGATTTAATGCTCTTTATGTGCTAACTTGTTGCTCTAATCTCGATTTCATTGTTTGAACCGTTTATCAAGAAATCGATTTATTCTATTTTTTCAAAAAGTTAGAATGTCCATTGAAGGAAACTGTTAAAAACACTTTCATTGTAATTTTGTGCTAATTATATGTGCTTTTAGTATACATTAGTTTATATAGCTTTTTTATTTATAGGTAGATTAAAATGATTTTTTAATAAATGGTGAGCAATGAAATCAGGGTTAGAGCAATAAGTTAGCATATAAAATATTGAATTGTCTGTATATTGATCGATTGTTAAGGATAATTATTAGAATTCTTCGGGCGGGGAAAGGGGTAGGGGCTACAAAATGCCGGATTTCTAGAAAAAAATTTTAGAAACATTTTTTTACATTTTTTTATCAAAAATTCATCGAACATTTTCTTGACAGTTCTGGTAGCTCTCTAAAGAATTTTATCGATTGTTCTATATGGATTAAAAGTGCTAAAATGAAAGATAAAAAAGTTCTAGCCCTTCAATTTCTAGAATCGTGAAGTTGATCCACCCGTTACTTTCAAATGTTGTTTTCACTGCTTTAATGAACGGAACCCTTTCTAAAATCGATTGAGAACTCGAGAACTCTTCTGGGTACAATTAGAACTCTGCTTATTTTTTTCCAAATTTTGAAAAAGAAGGTCCAGCTTTACGCAGATAAATTGTCCATCGGTCGATGGATGAGCGCATGCCACACCGAAGTGACGTCAATTGGATGAAAAAGGACCAGCCGACGAGCATCCATATTTTACTGGCGTTTTATTATCGAAGCTAAAACATACATCCGGCTTTCATGAATATTGGATTATCGAGTGTGTAGTGGATACTGGCGAACAAGAACCGCAAGACGTAAACGTCCTGAAAGTATGGTAATTCCGCATATCGATTTATCCTTTTTATGTTCCAGTCCTTCCCCTTTCTCTTTTTCTCGAGTGCATCATGAAAGTGCCTGTACGCTTTTATGTCACGACTAGAACGATGAGATTCCATTACATCTTCAACCGAAGTTTACTTCGGGTAGGAACGTGTTCAATACACGATGGTCCAC
>NW_017259490.1:4131182-4133586 GCF_001594045.1 Atta colombica | reverse complement strand
ATATATATAATTTTTTTTTAATAAAGTAAAGTGTCATTTCTCCCTAAAGATTTGTTCTTTTCATTTGTATGATCAATGTATCTCTATCTTGTTTTGGAGACAATGCCAAAATATCTTTTCGTGGGAGAATAGAAATCGATCGATCGATCGGTTTGAGAAATAAAAATAAACACAATCCTCGATCTCGTAATGCTCGGCCATCTCTGGATTAGAAGCTCGCCGCAAAAATAAGTCGCTTTTCTCGAGTCAGTCAGCGAATCCGTTTCGAAAGTTTCACCTGAGAAAGGGTGTTTTTAAACAAAAATCGATAAAGACCAGAAATTTATAATTACTATCATAGATATTTCTTCTTCAATTGTATTATTATCATAATTAAGGAAATTGTTACGCAATATAATATTAACGAATTGCGTTTATCTTAGGCTGTACATGTATTTTTTATTGAAAAATTAACCCCTGAAATGTGAATGTAATTTTCGGAAAGTCGTAACTTTAAATAAAAAATGTATTAGATTGAGTTGAATACTAAAATTATATTTCTAAAAACCCTGTATTTAAAAAATATATCTATATACAAATATAAAAAAAAGTATATTTGTATACATATACTGTTTAAAAAGACTGTTCATTTCACTAAATTAATTTAGTTATCTTTATTTTTTTTCGTTGAAAAATATATATAGTCAAATATTTTATATTTTAACTAAAAAAAATACATTCTTCATCAAAAGAGATGAATTAAATTAATTGTTAGTCAAATGATAACATTTTTTTTCTCAGCGTATAAAAGGATGAAACGGAAGGGGATTTGAACTGACATTTTTCCGTTGAACTATATTCGAAAAGGTCATCATCGTGGCGAGCAGTTCTTACAACGGCAATTATGCGTGTCGGCTAAAACCGCTGCAGCTTCACTCGCGCGTGATAACCGGGGTATTAGCATCCTATCCTATCATCGTCGTCACTATCGTCGACGGCGCGTACAAAGTTCATTGCGTCACGCCGTTCATCTCGCAGATCAAAGGCTTCCGCCGAAGTAATCGGGACAAAGGGATTACCTTGGGAAATGCGTTTAGGATGCGTTCGTGAACGTAGGCGGACGGCAGGATCGCGGTATAATAATGTTCTTCATGACATTTTCCGGTGGCCGGAAGACAAGTATGTTTCGCGCACGCACCGACTCACTAACGCACTCACGCACTCACGTCATTGCACTTATTCATCCGTGTGACTCACGGACAAAGCGAAAGAGGGTCGTCGAACCCCTCGCACTCCCTCATTCTCTTTCTCACTTTCTTCCTTTCTGCATCTCTTAGTGTGAGCTCGCTTGCAACTGTTGTGGCAACGCAACAGGCCGGTTTTCAAACAAATAAAACTGTCCGAGAGAAGAACGCGCGATTTTCTACCGTCCAGTCCAACATTCATGCCGTAATAAAGACGAAGTGTAATCGGCACGAACCGAAACGAGAAACTGCATGCTCATATATATTTATTAAATATTTAAAATCTACACGAGTCAGCGTTACATATTTATAACTAGCTGTTTTTTTTCAACTTCCGGTAGAATACAAAACTATATTGTTTTCTCGTGTGACTTTATACATAAATAGCCGGGAAGAATTACAACATTCATTTGCAATTTTCATTTATTTTATTACTACTTACAATGTTATTATACATGAATCTATCATGAAACACCGATCTCATTGTGTATGTATTCAACACAATAACAATTATACAATGGCGGAGAGAGGGAGATATCTGAGTGGAGGAGGAGAGGTAAATTGTATTGCATAGTCCCCGCAACAAGATACATTTTGCGCGAAAATCTCTTAATCCGCAACCACGAGACAAATGAGCGCGACGGAAACTGCTGTCCGTTGTCTCAACGAGGCAATTTAGCTAAAAGACGCGGAAAGTCCGCGGGACTTTTTGAGCTCGAGAGGAGAGGATGCTATATCTGTTACACGTTAACAACAATACACTACGTGTACGTCAACAACAATACAGTACGATGAATGCACAACACGCGAATCTCCTTCCTCTTATTTGCGGAGGTAACATTGTTGTGTAAAATACACCTAATTTTCAGCCACGCGTTTTCGCTTTCCCTTGATGATCGCGGTGATGCAGCATTTAATGTCATGCAATACACAGAATATACCACGCGGAATTTCGATATTGAAATTTTGGGCTTCTCGCGACAATATTATGCGGCAGTAATTTGCTGCAATAATTACAGAGAATATTAATGAGGGGAGTTAATATGAAACGTATTCCGAAATGCCCTGGGCTCTTCGTGCGATTCGTCGCGATTCAATAGAATATCGTAGGGTTGTACGGTACATATAATGCATAAGTCAAACATGCATACACAGATTCACCACATGATTAAATAATGAAT
>NW_017259490.1:4126589-4131082 GCF_001594045.1 Atta colombica | reverse complement strand
ATATATATATATATATGTTTTGAAAATTATTAATAATGATTTTCGCGATTACACACACACACGCGCGCGCGCACGCACACACACGTTAAAGTTTATTAATATTAGGGGAAGACTACGTAAAAATTTCTAATCTGCTTTCATTTTGTCATAAATAATACAAACGCTACGAATAATCTCCATGATTAACGATGCAGTTTAATAATTAACGCAGAGATAACGCATCTCCACGTGATCAATTAGCGACGCCGCTAATTTCTCGACGGTGACGGCCCTCAACGTCGATTGGAAATTAATAGTTACCCAGCCGTAATTAGTTGCGCGATCGGCAGCAATGTACACAATGCAAGTGTTCACAGTGAATATAATAATTCGTGCATTATCGGGTCCCAGTACGGATATAATTATCGCGATGTTTTGGGCGAGATATACTTTCTGTAACATCGCCGTTAATTCACGCGCGCGCAAATTAACGTCACTTCGGCTCATTATTTAGCCGGAAGGCGTTAATAGAGACGCAAATTGACCGACCGGCGGAGATGATCAAGCGGCGTCATTCTCCCCACGATAAATCGAATGAAAATACGCGTATGAACGCGACAGGAAACGAATCATTTCTCTCTCTTTTGAGAAGAAACATGAGTACGTCTGTCGACATCGCCATTTGCACGAATCCCTCGATCGTTTGAGTTATTTAATTGCATTGCGCGAATTAAATTTATTATATTTACG
Source organism: Atta colombica (assembly GCF_001594045.1). Taxonomy (NCBI): domain Eukaryota; kingdom Metazoa; phylum Arthropoda; class Insecta; order Hymenoptera; family Formicidae; genus Atta; species Atta colombica. Next base: position 4,130,353 of record NW_017259490.1, on the reverse strand, counting down.
AATAAATTGGAAAGCACTCGGTTTTATATGTTATACGTATCTCTATTAAATCATAATATTTTTTGTTGTATAAAACGCGACAATTAAATTATAAATTTTACAGGAGAATCTGTGAGAAGAGATTAAATGCGTTTTAATGATTTTTAATTTATTTTATTTATAATTACAATTAAAACTATTATAATTAAACAATTATAAAAAAAAACTATAATTAAATAATTATAATTAAATCTCATCTCCGACAATGAATTTCGCGATTTGCATAAGCGTATGTCATACACGTAGATCGCAAGGTAACCATATCGTAACTACATCGGGCTTCTAATATCGGGTTATGTAATGATTAGAAAGCGAATCGGCGTTACTCCTTGTCTCGATGTAACATTCATTTGAGTCGTGTTGCAGACCTCGATCCGCATACACCAACGTATGCATACGGTTTTTATTTGCGTTGTTAATTAGTACCTCTCATTATCCCGCGCGATGGATGTCGATGATATACGTGAGGACGTGAGAGAATATCAAGCACGACTTCCGCTGTCCTTCGCTGTGCTTTGAACTCCGTAAGGTTGTAAGGCGATGAATAACTTTCCGACGTTCTGAATATTTTTAACATTATTTTGAACAGTTGCGTATACCATATTGCACAACTGCCGATCACTATTTTACTCAAAATTGAAAATCAGGGTAGGATTCGTGAATAAAAAGTGAGATGTAGCCAGGAATGGGTTTGCGATCAGCGGAATAGCAATAAAAAGAACGCAAATTCCACATGGACGAGTACTTTTAAAAATAGAAATTACGTTTGCATATATATTTCTGAAGGGTAGATACGGTACCGTCGTCGATATCGTCAGTCATGAACTTTACGAGCTATCGCGCGTTGAAACTGAGAGAGACTCAAGAATATACATTGCAAATGCGTGTAAACCATTGTGCACGCTATTAACGCGGCATTTATGCTTTCGCCAAATTATACTGCACGGCGGAGACCATGGCTATGTATGCTCGCTCGCGTATGATAAAAAGTATTATCGTCGAGCGTAATCGGCGTAACGATCGGTATAAAGTCCGCTGGCGCAGTTAGTCGTCAGTAATTGAAAGCTTTTAACGTCGGTTCCGCTACGATCGGCCGCAACTCCGAGTTGCATGTAATACAGTCCCACTGAATATTGTTGCCGCTGGAATCGAGCGTATTTTCTTTCTGCGTCTTTTTATTTCAAAATAGACGAGTAACGTTTTATGCGTAGATTGGTCGACGTGGACTGGCAATGTAGCGGTTGCAGTATTTACAATTTGGAGACGGATTTACACGGATTTTTATAGATTCTCGATGAAAAAAAAATACAAGATAGTATTTGATCATATTTGAAATTATTTTTTATAAATTGATTTATATTAAATCTGTTGCTAAGAGAATAAAAAAAGATATTTGGAACATTTTTTTGTCGACTTTAAAAAATAAACGATGTTAGAGGATATTTATATTTATTTCTTACAGTTTCGAAATTATGTAATTATTAATTATTTATTTGTTGTGCATTACGATTTTAGAACAAGTTTAAATCTGTTAAAAGAAGTTTAAAATTTTTTTCAATAAGTAAATACCCGATTTCGGCTTAATCGCTTAATTATTGCTATAAAAAAAACTCTGCATTTCTGAGACAACACTTGGGCAGAACAACATTCTTATGCACGTATATGACATGCTCTCGATCGACGGTTCAATTAGCAATTAATTACTTGCTGTACGCCGATGAAAATCGAGCTGTTTATGAGAGAAAAGTACTCTACTAGTGTAAAAGCTGATGGCGATATGCCGGAGGGCTCGTACCTGTTAAAGTTCTCATCGAACTTCAGTAAGTAACGGCGGTCCCGGATCGCCGACCTGGCAGAGAGTTAAAATCTGGGAGTTCGTTTTAATAATCTCGGCGTCGCGTCAGCGGTGTAACGCACCGCTCGCGTTACACCGGTGAGATAAGATTACAAAGAGTTGCTTTTCCTTCCTCCCTTCTCCTTGGAGAATTACGGAGGTTGGCGGAGTACCAACGAGAAGTTTAATTCTTAAAATTGTTCTCCGAGTAGCCGCTTGTTAAGCATTCTTTCTTTCCCTCCCTCTCTTTCCCTGTATTTTGCAGATTGTAACTTCGGTGCATTTTTTGTCAAAGTTGCACCAGAGCATAGATAATTATTGTGCGGTCTTTCATAGTTTTTGTGCCATTGTGGCTTTCGCGCCTTGTTCTTATTATTTTTATGTAAGATTAATTTAAAAAATATATATAATTCTATATATAATATTCTATATATAATATATTATTAATATTCTATAATATGAGAATATAAAAGATGCGCAGATTATCGGAATAATAAGTGAGATAAATTTTTGTATTTTACGAGTTTTTATTCAGACTAGTCAGCTGCAAAATGAATTATTTACTTATACGTTTTGATTAACTCATTTGTAAATCAATCAATGAATGTTATATCAAAATTTTAAAAAAGAAACAGATACAGTGCAATTTTTGCGCATCTTTTTGCAATCTTCCTTTGTAGACAGTCAGTAGATACAATTTTATCGATGCGGAATGAAAGTAGCCCAATTGCATCCTATCGTTTTCGCGGACTCTTGCTTTGAGGCTATCTTCGCTTGACATTAACATAAATTCCGAGATGGGACGAGAAAGAGACGAAAAGAAAGAGAGAGAGAGAGGAGGAGGGAGAGCTAGAGAGAAAGAGAGAGAGAGACGGGGGGGGGGAAGAGAGGGAGCACAGTCGCTTTGCATTCGGTCTATACCACGAACTATTCCGAATTCCGCGATGTGGTCGTATGTGCACCTTTGTGTTACTGCGCGACCGGTGTGGCCTTTGATGTTCGCGATTCCGGCAGAATGCGCGAACACTACCACCGCCACGTTCCGTTTCAACGCATCCACCGCGCATCCCTTAGAATGCCATTATCTTGTTCCCCGCTACCTCCCAGAAGACTTCTCAGCCGCGCATCTCCGACGTCAGCGGCCGCTCGTTCGCTCCAAATACCCGAAATTCGTCCTTTGTCTTCCAAAGTTCAGTCGCAGGTCGCAGCTCCTTAATGCGATTCTGTCGGTATAAAATTCTCGATATCAACCACCCGAATCAGATTACAATCGATACGAGATTTTGCTGATTTTAGTTCAATTATGATTTCGCGCAACCGCAGCTAAATTATGATACAGATATTTATTACTTCTGCCATTTCCTTTAAACATCAAATATTGAGAATCATGAGCAATTCATTATTATGATATATCAATCATAAAAATATCTCTCTCTTTTTAATCCTTCCCTTGTTTGCGTTATCTTAATTGCGTGCAAATAATGTGGTTATTCTAGCTAAAAGATAAATAAAACACATATTACAATCAAATGTCGCGGAAACATTTATCTTTTCATTAATTAATTTAATTATGAGCGTTTAATTAATTCATCAGACATATATGTGGATTCATAGCTGTTACTAATATCGATATTAATATATTTATGCTCCTTGTTGTTCGTTATGTGCAGCCAAACAATAATTTGATTTGTTTATCGTATTAACTGGAGATTCAGTTTCGCTCAATTAGTTCTAAAGAGCAAAATAGAATTGTTGATAACTATAATGTAATTCAAATATGCCTTGCAGATGATTATAAGTGCGTTTCGTTTTATGTATGATGCGTATGATATATCATTCTCCTTGTTTAACATTCGATGAACAACACGAATAAAATATACATCATGCGCAT
>NW_017259490.1:4115851-4126489 GCF_001594045.1 Atta colombica | reverse complement strand
TATATATATATACATATATATACATATGTATACAATTGAAAAATTTGTGTTAAATTCAACACATTTCACATATCTAAACGATCTATTTATTTTTGGATTAATTTAACACAAGATTAAAATGTTAGAATGTATTATGTAAAATATTACGTAAAAAATTGATGACGTCAAAAAATGTAATACTGACACAGTAATCATATTTCTTCATTAAAATTAATACTATTAAATTAACACGTTTGAATAAATTTAACGTCTATAATATTAACACATTTTATTCATTTATCTTAGAATTTACGCTTCAAATAACATTATTTTTATGTTACTTATTCACTTACTCATTAATTGTATTATTTTAACTCTAAAAAATGTTGAATATTAATTTAATATGAAATATTCAAATACACAATCACATTATGTTAAATTAACATTCAGATATACTAAAAATTCGACAAAAAATTTTAACAAAGACCTGAGTGGATGATTTCTATCACAAAAATGTTTTTTACACTTATATATAAATGTATACATATATACATTTTTATTAATATAAGAAAGATTTACATTCCCTATTGATGATCGCTGTAGCGTCGTACAATTTTTTTATTTTATTCATAAAGAGGATTCCCTGCGGAGTCGTTTGTTGGGTTTAATACAGTCTGCGCCGCGAATAACAAGACGACTTCCGCTTCCGCGGTTGCACACACGGCGCAACGACTTGAGAAATATCGGGGAAAGAAGTTATCTCAAAATTCTCCCCTCGAAAGAGAGAGAATTTTGTAAAGGACCGCGGTGCACGCGAAAGTATGTGCCGCGATTCTATTCAAGCATCGGCCGACGGAGGCAAAACTACTTTAACGATGTCTTTCGCACACGCTTGTTGGTACAGTTTTCCCGCACGGTGAATCTCCGGTCGCGATTACGTTGCCGTAGACATAAAGTGTACCGTGAGGAAATTATATTTCTCTATCATATCTTAACGCTTCGAAAAATTAATTTACAACGGACGTTATAATATATCTACTATAGGAGACATACCGCCGAGTTGGTGGCAGAAGTTATTTTTCTGAAGAAAAAAAAAGCATGCAGTTTGTCCCGATAGTTCTTAAACAATTAAGATAATTGACCTGTCGATCCATTTGACGAGTTGACAAAATTTTACTCTAACGAAGACATCGACGTATTTCACAAGTTGAAATTTTGTTAGAATTGTCGACGGATAGGCAAAAAGAAATCATAGGATAGATAAAAAGTCCACGTCCATCGCGTTTAAATCGCCGCGGAATGAGTTGAAACCACTTCACATTGTCACTCTCAACCGCAAAGAGCCCGGAGCGAATCGACGAGTATCGCTTTGATCACGTCATGGAATGACGACGCTCGTCATTCCAAACGAATCCCCGTGGAAACTCTACGTGCACACGTCCTCTACTCGTCCGCCATTACCGGAAGTTCGTACATCCTGGCAGGTAAAGGATGTATCGAATGAGGAGTCGCATCCAGAATCTCTCTCCGCGAATCTCCGTGGCATGGTGGCCGGTTGCACTGGTTAGAAACCGGTTGTACGAGCAACTTTTGTAATGAGATTCCTCAAACGCTGCCGATGGCAATACAGGACGGCAGTGAGGGTCGCGGGTGAAGGGAGGAAGTTGGCAGGGACGGATCTAGGGAATTCTCGGAGAGATTATTCTCCGAGAGCTCAGCGCCTAAAAGTGTATCGCATGATAGAATCGTTAGTTTTGGAATACTTTTGGAGAAATAAAATCATTTCGTTATTTCTTTAACTGTGAAATTGAGAAGATATAAGTCTTCGAAAAAGTTACTTTTCTAAGGAAAGATTGGATGAATCGTGAACTCACATTAAAAGAGATCAGGCAAACTAAAGAAACAAGTATGAATGAATGAATTCATTCAAACGGAATCTTGTACAAATAATAGATATGAATAAGATCGTTCAAAGTTACTTTATAAAAAATAGCATAGATATGGATTCTCAATATTAAGAAATGTGTCTTTATTTTATTACAATGTAATTGCTACATTATACAATGTCACTTTCAAATTACATATAGTTTACATTTTTAGTTTAATCTGCTTCCTATAAATTTTATAAAATTCTGATTGTAAAATAATGTATAAATATTCAGAGACTGGTTTTGAATGTATAAATTTACTTTCTTTTACTCTTTAAAATATGTTGGATTTGCATCGAAATTTATAATATAACGTTATGTATCTTAGTAATTATGCGCAAAAAGTGCAAATGTTATTGCGCATAAATTTCTGCCAAGGAATATAATACCACACAAGGACGACAGACTGACGTTTTCGCGAAGAGCAGTATCGGCGTATCATTTCGTGTGATCGGCCACCTCGGGAATCACGCAGGACACGCACGCTCGCGGCCGTTCACACGCACGAGAGTGACGTGTAAAGCAGGAGAGTGCCGGCTTGGAGTCATCATCAGCCGGCAAGGCCAATCATCTGTTCGAGGGCAGCCATGCAGAAAGCGCGGTGAACGGATTCGGCTCGTGAAATATGCCGATCCCGTAGCCGGCTTCCTTTTTAGTCGAATACGAGAACGTGGCTGCCCGCGAAGACTCGGACGTTTTCACGTTTATGAAGTGTCCGATAAACTATATCTGTGGATTCGTTAATTCCGATTCGGATGTTTTTCAATGCTTCTTTATTAAATATTTTAATATTGAAATTCAGATTTAAAAAAGTTACAGACGAAATAAATTTTCAGAATTGATCCAATTTTGGCTAAGAGATCCGACTAAAAAAGCCATCCCTTTTCGTATAATTTTTAAACCGTAAATCTCATTTAGAGTCGAAAAATCATAAAATAACATCAAAAAATCATAAAAACAGGTAACTCATATTTTTCAATCTGTTATTCAGGCGGACTATCTCTATTTTTTAAGCGAAATGTGATAAATACATAGCGCGCATATTTCAATAATCTGTCGCTTGCACGGTTTATTTTCATTTCCCGAACAAAATATGAAGAATAAACGAGAGAAATATAATTTGTTTCTCCACGTATTTACTCGAAAACAAATGTCCAAACTAACCATTGAAGCGGTTGTTGTTAATTCAAACAGATTGCAACGGAACTGGACCAGCTGTGCAAGCACGATAAGCGCAATGACTGCATCAGTACGATATCGCGACGATATTATCAATTAGAGATACAAATAGCAATCGAAACGGAAGTATCGATCGATAACTAGCGATTAAAATCGCGAAGAGGAAAGTAAATGCAGGAGTATTCTATTTTTTTTTTCTTTCACAACTCAAAGAGCGAAAAAGGCGGGCGAGTGCGCGGAAAATTGCATTATGAGTTTGTTACGGGATTGCGAACGACGATCTTGGAGGTGCGCTTGTCCGACAAGCCATAAATGCTTCGCGCGGTATTTCATTTTCCGCGCGCCAGCTTTACGAACAGAGCGGCTCGGGTTTCTGCTCGCGCGAGAAAAACCATTCCACCTATCGCGGAGGAAGAACTCTGCAGGATGAAATTATTTGCGCGACGGTCGTTATTATTTTTCAGCGACGCGTAAAAATTTTACGAGTCTGGCGTTGTGCGAAACGCGCGTTTCCTTCAAAGTTTTCCTTCTCTTTCTTTTTCCTTTTTCTTCTAAAATACACACAGTCTCTCTCTCTCTCTCTCTCTCTCTCTCTTTCACATATTTCACATTGTAGATAGAGACGGACTACGAGAAACACTGGTAGTTCCCGGGTTAACTCGTCGCGACTTCTGAACTACAAAACTTAGGGCCCAGACAAATATCTGTAGTTCGCCGAAAGAGTGTCAGGATCGTACTACCAAAGTTGCAACTTTTATTAGCTCAGAGCGAGAATCTTGATTAACCGATTTCGCAGATTTTCACGCGTTCGCTCAATATATGGTATATAATTTGCGTAGCTTAATTGTAGCACTTTTCTTGTGAATAAAAATATTGTATTTTATTTTATTATTATATTATAAAATCTGTATATATGAAAATTTCGATAAATGGATAATTGATTATTGACTCGATTAAAGAATATATAAATATTATATATATAATAGATAAATTGAACAATGTGCAATTTTTTATTAAAAAAAAAGAATAATTAATTATTACTTGCGATTACATTGTACGATAATCAATAAATATGTAACTATTTAATATTGCAATGATTTGAAAACATAAATCTATTATTTAAATTAAGATTTATTTTGAATTTATTGATTTAAATATTAAATTTTTCGTTTAATAGGGTCTCTATTTCTTTTCTATAGACGCTAGCTATTTTTACACACTCCGTTTTTCATTTCCAATTCAATCCATTAAAATATATCAAGTATAAAAATAAATTGCTACGATTGCAATTAATATTAAGTATTTTTTTTTATTTTCGTTTGTAAATCGTGAAATGGATCTCAGATGAACGTAGTCTTTCGTGGCACGACCGCTACTTAATTACGCGGAGTGCCTGGCAGGAAGAACTTCCCACATATCACTAGGCCAGTGCTACATTTCGTGAAAACCCCGAACCGAGCCAGCCGCCTGGCTGCAGAAAATCAATAACACCTTTAATCCGTCCCGGTGAAATAAGCTCGCACAGAGTTCATTACCGTGTGGTTATTTCAACCAGTCCAAAAACAGTCTATTTGGTGGGACTCGTATGCATTTTTCATTATTCGGTATCGCAGAGCACAAGCAGTGTTCCATTTATTCGCTGTTAATCGACGTCGGATTTAAACAATTTTATTTATGATTTTGTTAATTTTTCATTTTTATTATGATAATTATTATACTAATTCATGCAAAGTTCATTCTTTGACTGCAGAATTATTGATAGCTCTTCATTAAATATGATAAATTGGCTCTATATCGAGGAAGATCTTAAATCTCGCGTCTCGTCAAAAGCGATATAATAAGGTTTACGCAAGTCTCGTCGAGAAATAGAATTTGCTCCGGAAATCCAAGCGACGGGCTCGAGACTATTTTACGGCACGTAAATCAATTCGCAAACGTGGTAATGCGCGTCGCGCGGATCTTCTGTGTTGTAACGCGCGTATGTGAAATAAAATTACGATTTGTGCAAACAGCGCGTGGCCGCCGCGCTTGCGATTATTGTTGATCTATCGCGACTGTCCGTTGCGATCGCGTTATCCACTGGCAGGGGTGGACAGCCGTTCGATCAAATGAAACCTAAATCAAAAGAGGACGAGCGCAAACGGTATCCCGCAAAAGGAATCTTGAATCTGTTTGACGAGAAATCGACTCATACCATCCCCTTTAAGTATAAGGACGTCATGTGCCATCAATATGCATCGATTCACGCATTTTTTCTGCGAAAAAATCATTTGCGTTTTTAAAGACGTCTATAACGAGATTGTAAGGCGTAAAACTTAAGCTTTAAGCCGTGAGAAATTGATCTATCATAGTCGATTCTCCTCACATTCTACTATGAGTCAATTCTTTACGGTTGGCTCAAAGTTTAGTTTTACGTCTTTAAATCTCATTGTAGATGTTGCTTTATTCGTTGTTCCTCCGATTTTAATCTTTTAAGTAATTTTTGACGTCTCTGTAAGTTTCTTTAATAATGATAAATAATAATAATAATTATAAATGATACAAGCAATTATACGAGTAAATAGGTTTAACTAAAACTAGGAATATATAATATGAAATAGAAATACCATTAATAATGCTTCACTCTGGACTTGAAAATGTAAATATACATTTGTACCACTCAAAAGATTAATAGTTGCAAATGGACAAATCAAGAACAATCCGAATATGTTGAATTGCGTTGTTACGACGCGATAGCAAAAAGTAGATTTCAACTAAAATCGCAATAAATGAAGAAAGAAAAAAAAGAGAATGAAAACCTTTTTTTATGTTTTTTTAAGTTTTCGAATCTCTTTGTTGAACCGAGACAAATTCTCCTTTTGTAATTAATGCACACCGCGCTCGTTGGAACAATATGCAGACCGTAACGTACACGTGCACCGTTGCAGAGCGCCGTCGCGGTTCTCGCAATTGGGACACCTCGCGGCGCGCGCGAGCTGCATTGCGGGTCGTCCGCGGCGTTTTCCCTGCAAAAATGCAACATCGCGACCCGCAAATCTCCCTGCCGACAAACAAGTTTATCACCATTGAAAAAAAAAATCGATTCTCTGAAGCATCGTTTCGCTTTTACCCAAAAGCTTCACGGTAAATTCGAACAATGTCCAAAATCCCATATTTACACTTCGTGTTTAACAGTGATTCACTAATTGTGGCATCATTTTACGTTGAGATACAAAGAGTTATGTTTGTATTTCGAAACAAAGATTGAGCAAACAACTATTGAGCGTTTAAAAAAAAACGGATTTGTTATAATCAGGATAAATTTGTAAGTACTAATTAGATCTAATAAATCTATATAATATTTTAAATTACAAATTTAATTAAGTCTAATTAGTATTTATTAATTTAACACAAGTTTACTCTGACTAATAAAACAGTTTTGTTGAACACTAAACAGTTGCGTAAATTGTAATTTAAGATATAACTAAATTTAATTTAGTTTTGTTACAAAAGGATTTATTTCAATATTGAGTTTCGTTCATTAACAATAAGAACAAACCGTAAATTATCAATCGATTCTAGTAATACTTCAATTTCAGATTTGATCTTTATATCTATATATCGGATATAAAAGTTGACTAATAACTTAACGTGATAAACATTACGTTTCTTATAGGTATCTGTTGATAATAACAAGAACTTGTAAGACACAATAATTGATATCTGTTTAACTGTCCAATAGTGTTTTACGAAACTCTTCGACTGACGTGACAGATGTAATCGCATTCTAGTGAGATTCTATTGTGAAAAGGAAAAGATTCTTTACGAAGGGACGGAGGAATGAAACGAGTGCTTCGCGCGTCACTGACTTTGCCATTTAACATCATTAAGATAAGAAAGCACAAAAGACGACGACGCATAGTGAGAGAATCAAGAGACAAGTAATTTAGTCAAGTATTTTAGTCAAGATTTCGCAAATGTGCTTCCACAGGACAAGTCTATATCTTATCCTTGAATGTGTATAAAGTGTGTAGCCATGATCCATAAACATTTTCAAACAATATATGAGCGTCATTTAACAAACAACGCGATACACTTCATTTGGACGTGAAAAAGGGCTCGCATGCAACGCGACAGTAAACTCTCATTGCGATGCAAACAAAAGGGAAACGAGCGGAAAGTAACGCAAATTTTACTCCATCTTGAAAACATATATTGTTCGCTCGTGTTACACTTTTCACACAAGCACACAGAAAATTAACAATGACTTTGTAAAGTGCGAAGCCTGTATAAATTAAAAGGAACTCCATTACAGAAACTACTATGTTTACTGAACTGTTTACAACTATTAAATCGTATTTCTGGCTCTATGCCATTTTCTTAATGAAATTATAATCTTTTTTAAAATTAATGTTTGATAATTTCTAGAAGGTAACGTCCAAAATATCATGAATTTCTTTAAGCTAACAAGATTTTATCTCAAAATTGTCTTATCAGATTTCATTGAAGATAATATCGTTTCGTAATATGAAAGACAATATTCTCCAATTTTTTTCAAAGACGATATTCAAATATATCCCTCGGCAGTAATGTTCGAGATGTGTCCGGATGTAACATCCGGAATCTGCCTGCGGGCAACGGGTTCGTAACATCGAGAAAAGTTCGAAAGATCTGGAAGTAATGACTAGAATTTCTTTAGGGTTAAAACTCAAAGTTTCTTCAGTTTTAAATGGCTGATGAAGCTATGTGCCTTGCGAAGTTCTAACTTGCTATCTGAGAGTTTTCAGTGATGAGACATGCAAATTTTTTTTGTCTCGGGGATGACGGATCATCGTCTCCGGCAAGGTGACATCCGAAATCTCGTAGGTCCCGACTAAAGTGAATGTTGCGACTCTCGCGCGGTACTCACCCAGAACATGACGTTAAATCCAAAGATCACGTACTTGAGGCAGCAGCTCACCTCGCTGGTATCCCTTCGGTACTTCCGCACGGCGGGCATGACTGAGAGACATTTATCTACCGGTCGTGTGAACCCCACGCATACGTGCCACACAGACACAACACACCGAGCGGATGTACACGCGTGCGACGAACGGGGTGGTGGACGGTGGGGGAGAGGGTAGCGGGGAGAGCGCTGGGGCGGTACACTGTATAATTCACATACAACCGGGGGAGAACAGAACACCTTCGAGCCCGATCACGAGAGCGACGACATGACTAAGCGAAGTGGTTTGCGATGGTTTGCGATAAGGCAAACACTCTTTCGGCCTATTTTTCTCCGTCGGAAATCTGCCTCCTTAAGAATCGCCCACACGCTCTTTCTCTCGCTCTCGATCTCGCGATCTTTTTTTCTCTAACTCTTTTCTCTCAGAGACTCTTCAGTTGATCAGCTGATCATAGTATCGCACCGTACCGCAATTACAACTACCGCCATTGTCACGTCACGGCGCGTACTGCTCGCAGCCGGATCAACGAGACTACCAGCAAGTCGTGACCACCGCCTGCCCCCGCACTGCACATTGCGCGCTCCGCCACCCCCATGCGTCATCCCCCTCCCTTTGGACATCTGCTTCTCCTCCGTCGCTTGGACACCTCGCGCTCCCACCTTCGGACGATCTCGTCGGTTCCTCTCTTTCTTTCCTTCTTCCTATCGCGATTCTCCTCCGTGCGATTGACCCCCCACTCGGTTCGCCACCCTTCCCCTACCCAACAGTCACCCCTCTCTATACATCGCTCCATCTCCCAGGGCCGTCACTAGATGTTTATGGAAAAAGCACGTGTTTGACTTTGTTACAAAGCCTACTTTGGTTTGCAAATATGGTAGGTACATACAAATGATATTAAAAGAAGGTATTTAAAAATTAAATTTATTTCATTTGTATTCATTCGTTATTTTGTCAACGTGAGAAACTAAAAGTAAGTTTATAACTTAGGTAATAAATTTCTAATAAATTTAGAAATTGAAAATACAAAAATATAATAATGATTGTGCAGCAATTTTTTTTTTTATTGAAATAACATTCGCAATAATTTATTGGATAGTAAATACGTAATATTTTGTCGATGGAAATTCCTTCACACTCAAATCGCAAATATCGTAATAAAATAAAATATCTGTTTTAAATCCATAAAACAGATTGAAGCATTAAAATATGAAAAAAACCTGTTTGATAAAAATATCTGCTTTCAAAAGAAAGAAGAGAGCCGGTCCTGTTGTCTCCCTTATATTCCGTCTCATTTCCTCTATTTCTCTTGTCCTTTCCTGTCACTCGATGGCCTTCTGCTCCTTTCTCTCCTTACTTTTCCCTCCCGATTATATCCTTCGTTGTTTTTCCTTTCTCATTCCATCTCTTTACTGTTCTTCTCCTTCACGCATCTCTTTCGCTCTCTTTATCGTTTGATGTTCTTTCTCCCATTTTTAAGGTCTCCATTAATGCCCTTTTGCGCATTTACACGATGCGCTTCTTCGCGATTTTGAACTGTTTTGTTTTTCTTGCGTCATTTTTACAATCTCCGAGTATATAAACACTGAGTTTGCAATCCGATTGAGACCAGACGGCACAAAAATCTTCTTTGTGCTGCTTATGATTGTCCATTTTTTATACATTTTTTATGCATTTCTGTTCTTCATTGATTTATTATGAATTTGTATGTTTTAATAATTATATCTCTTTTTCTACTCTAGTACTTTCTACTTAACTAAGTTCTCGATATTTTATAGTGAAGTAATCTTATATATTATTTACCTTTCTGTGTAAGTAAAAAATTAAAAATTTCTGTTTTATTTACACATAATAATTAAATGTGTCTACACATTTAATTATTACAACATTAAATATAATATTGTAAGGTTTCGTGATATATTTTTTTATGTCCTCGTACGCAGTAGCGTGACAGCTCGTCTTTAGGACATTACGTGAGCAATTTTATCAGAGTGATCGCCTTGTGTTAATGATGATGAATTAACTTATATCGTTCTATCTTACTTAAGTCAACGCGAAACAACTACAGTTATTAAAGCTAACAATATCTATTTTCAACGTTCAACGATCGCGGTCGTTAAAAATCGTTTCTCTTTTTATTGAAATATGATACATATTTTTCATTTCATTCACAAATCATCGAAGCTATTTTTACGCAGCAGAATCAAATAAAAATAATTTAATTATCAAGAATAAAAAAAAAGAAAAGATGAATTATATATGTCATGTGTACTAGTCGTAATGTATATTAATTAGTAAACTCCATTTCCCTTCTCTTCTTTATTTTAAAGACTTAAGAATTAAATAGTAAAATAGTTGTTTCAAAACTAAAATGTGTTTCATAAAAGTGCTAATAAATTCTACAAAATTCTCACATACTCGCACATATATCATATCTTGGATGAAAAATATCAATCACGAATATCGTTATCTTAGGGTTATCCTAGAATTGTATGTGCATCTTCGGTCCCCATTCTCAGCACAATATTTCATGTTTCCACTCTAGTTTTCTTTCCTCATCGCTCTTCGTATAAGATCACAGTATTCTGTCTTTCTCTCTCTTTCTACCACGCAATGCCGCCCACTTTTCC
>NW_017259490.1:4111291-4115751 GCF_001594045.1 Atta colombica | reverse complement strand
CTCTCTCTCTCTCTCTCTCTCTCTCTCTCTCTCTCTCTCTCTCTCTCTCTCTCTCTCTCTCTCCATCCTCCCCTCATCTTCTGGCACGCGTGCAACTACCTGCTGTTCGCGATACGCACATGCGCCTGTTGAAGGTTCTGAAGGGGAGGCTATAGACGCCAATGAACCCTTTCTTTCGAAATTTATTTCAGTAAATATGAACAAAATTTCCCCGAAATCTCTTAAAGCTTGCGCTTCTTATTCTAATATAATTTTCAACACGCATATTCACGCGTTGTGCAACTAAATAATTAATTTACATGTATCTTATTATTATATATTTAATATTTATCAAAGTCGTCGACTTTTCTTCATCATCATGGCGGGAAATTTTTGTAAGTATATTTACGAAGAATATTTAATCCTTATAGTAATCATCTTTCATATTGTATTTTTTAGATGCGTCCCTGCGCTCGAGGAATGATCTGACAATCGCAGCCATGCAGTTTCTCATCCTGTCTGTTCTCCAGCCGACTCAGTGTTTCACTGCAGCATTATTTCGGGAGGCGAATAAAGGTAGGTAGGAAGGAACGAGCGAGGGATGGGATTCTTTGTTACTTTGTGAAATCGCCTAAGCCATTAAGAGGGAAAAACGTCGAAGAAGCGCTTGTTCCTCACGAAGAATGAAACCAAAAGCCAATCGCCGATTCATCTCCCTCGTTCTAGATTCCATCTTAAGAATATAACTTGTCCGCATTGCCGCGCGCTTGTAGTTGTAAACTGTACAGTGATTATTTGTGAAGACTGATAGACGAGTTGTAGTAGTACAGTTAATTTATCCTGCTTCCTTCCGGATTATAGTTTTCTTCAATGCGAGCGAAAGAGAGAAAATAAAGCTAGGATCTCTAAATGCTAAAAAATCTTGAATTCGTAGTGAAAAAAGCATTAAATGAAATTTAATTTCATAAATTCAGAATCACTTTTTTATTAATATTTTTTAATGTACGATCTATTATTTGTGTTAGCGATGTATCGATGTATGTCGAGTGTAAAGCTCGAAAACAGCTGTTTTACAATGTCAAGTTGATTTCTAGAATATAAAAGTCAATTGTGATATCGAGTATCTAGATAGAATATAACATATATCGTATATATGTATGTACCAGAAAGAAAGTGGATATTCACGTTTTTTGGAGAGACCTCTAAAATCACTAAATATATATTTAATTTAAAAAAATGATATTTAGGTGTGTGTGTGTGTGTGTGTGTGTGTGTGTGTGTGTGTGTGTGTGTGTATAGAAGTCAATATGTAAATATAATAAATTTGATTTTTATTACATAAATCAAATTTTACAATAATAATTCTCAATATTTATATAATCGATTCTGCACAGCATAATAATTTTTAACATGATATATCGTGATTGTATTATAATTTAATTATTAGTGCTTTCAATTATGTTTTAATAATAAGTAAGTATAGCAAAATATATATTTAGTGATTTTTAAAAATCTCCATTTTAGCATTAGCAGACATCTCTACGTACACAAAACGTGAACTATGTAGCTTAACTTATGTAGCCATGTCCATGAATATTTTTGATGGGTAACACACTAGATATCTACTAGTGGCAGTAGTGGCGACTGGCGGAGTTGATCAGAATGTTAGATGGTGGTGTTGGTAATGCTGATTGTGATGTTAACATCAGTTATGTTAGTTATGTTATTGTAACATCGGAGTAAACTGAAGTAAACGAAGCAGATTATTTTGTAACAACTTAATCGAAAATTGAAGTAAAAAATTTGTGTGGCAAGATGGTTTTACTGGAACATATGAGAAATGTATTAAGATTTACCTCCACAAGTAGTTGTAGTCAACTAATTGACGAATTTTTCTGAAGAAATAACCTCTCTTTAAGTTTTTCATCAGTACAAATATCAAATTTTTGTTTGAAAAACTAAATTTGTACAAAGACCATGTATAATAATAATAATCATTTTACTACTATTGGTCCTCAGATATTACCGGCTGTGCAACAAACATTTATGCAAAGATATTTTCATACAAGCACAATAGTCTGTAAAGTGCAATCCGGACGCTACAAAATCACAATCAACAAAAGCAAACCATTAACATATGAAATGGCAAATCCGCCTCATTACATCGCTCATAGAAAATCTTGGAACTCTTGGAACACCTGTATGTTTCTTTTTTAATGAGAAATATATGTTTTGGTCCCTTGTAATTTTATAGCAAGTACATTAATTTTTTCAGCGAATATAAAGGATGGCAATAGACCATCCGAGACAGCTTTAGAAGATATGTTTATTCGACAATTTATGTATGGAACATGGTCTAATTTATTTGCGAGTGAAATTATTATTAAGCGACAACACAATATTATTAGGATAGCTGGAATCGTCACTCGTACTATAGCACCTTCCAAGATATATTTTTTAACTGGCTATACCGAGGAACTTCTGAGTTATTGGCTTCAGTGTCCCATTAAAGTGGAATTAGTCACAATTGGTAATAAGAAAGAAATGATATTTAAATATATATAGAAACTCAAATATATGTAAATATAATAAATTAGATTTTTATTAATAAACCAGAATTTATAATAATTCCCAATATTTATAATTCTGTGTGAACACAATTTTTTAATATGATATGATGTGACTATACTATAATTTATTTTGTTATTTAAAGTTTAATTAATTACAGTAATTATAATACATATTTGAGAAATATAAATATATTATATAAATATAAATCTATACAAAATAAATAAATAAATTAAATTAATTAAATTAAATGAATTAATAAATAAATTAGTGTTAATTAATAAAATTAGTGTTGCGCAGTTCGCTATTTTTTTTTGCAAAGGTATAGTAAAAAAGTTGCAAAAACTTTACTTTTATTTCTTGCATGTCATCCATTTATTTTGCATTACTTATAATAAATCGTTACATTCGATCATGACTCAAACGCAGCCCATATACAATCATTGCATCTTTATGATAGAAGAGAAATCATACATCATACCACAAAAGGGTTACTCAAGTAAAATTAAAAAGGATATTTAAGAGCAGACAGAGCATTCAAACGTGACATAGTATAATGTTACATATTTTTCTACTAGAGACCATATTCTCTTTCCTTCGTTACATGCCTTTACAACTCTTATGTATTCATCCGGCGTTCGATCAGGATCGTGTAGCTTTCTCCTGCTGCATTTGTACTCTTATTCGCTTCTCATTGAGTATTAATATTCTATATGAAAGTTTGTGATAAAGAAGAATACTATTACTTGATATCCACTTTATATTTGTCCTGTTAGATGATTAATCGAATTATTATAAATAATTATCATTAATTAACTGAATGTTATTGTGTAAAAGACCGTGTAGTGTGCGTATGTAATGTTAATGTGACGATGTAATCACAGAACTATCTCACATTAAATATGCTTAAGACGTAATCGCTTTCTCGTACATTATTCTGGAAACGTACATCGACAAAACGAATTAATACATTATTTTATAAGTAACTATCGTACTACATATAAATTAAACATATTACATATATTATTTACAATATAACTTATAAAATAACGCGATATGAATTTAATTCGAAATATTTTTATGTACATAATAATCGTTTTTTTTTGCCAATTAAAGCTTTACTTCATACGAGGATCAAGTAATAAGTCTTCTGGTAGATGAGAAATTTTTTATACGAATGGTAAATTCCCGGAAAAGAGAGAACTTACACGAAACCTGATTGACATCACGAATTTTTAAGCGCAAAGATGTAATTGATTTTTTATGATGGACGCAACAATAGTGTTCCAATATCTACGAATTTTTTGATCGCTCTTTTTATAAAAGTACAGGCTGAAATGTGCTGTGCTCGTCTTATCCTTTTTTTTCATATTCTAATACCCAGAGAACATATGTCCAAAATGCGGACATAAGACATCCTGAAGATGTTATCAAGATGTCCTTCAGACATCATGTCATAAAGATATCTTCAAGACATCTGCAAGACGTCTTATGTCGCCTTTTTGATGTATGCTGTCTAGGAACTTAATATTCTTAACTATGGAAGTCAAATTTTGACGCTATATCGTAATACTATTATAGAATAATAACTTTCTAATTCAATGCATTTTTAAGTAAAAAATGTAAAATTTAGTGTAGGACCATACATATTTTATTGCTTATATAATAATAGAATATACACTAAAAATTTCCGGATATTAATTAAATATAAATAAAATTTAAATAAAGTTATTAGAGATGGCTCGATAACATAAAACAAAAATAAAAAAGAGCATACAGCCACATACACAGTTGTTATTCGCACAAATCATATATTTAAAATAAAATTACATGAAATTTAATTTTAAATATATGACTTGTGCGAATAACAACTTGCGTATGTGACTGTATGTTCTTTCTTATTTTTGTTTTAA